>NW_027010782.1:22500-28657 GCF_036934945.1 Oncorhynchus masou masou | reverse complement strand
AGATGAATAAAGTAAAATTATATTTCCACTACTTTGATTCTTTGGTGTGTCCCTTTGATCATTTCTAGATTGAAATATTAAAGAAATAACGTGTGCCTTCTTTATTTGGTTATGCCTCTTATTTGCATATATTATCTAACACATACGTTAGAATATGATTTTTAAAAATGCATATTATTCATCCTATTCAATGTACTTTGTTTTGTGAACCCCTCCTCCAAAAGAAAACTGTGTCTACCACTGATGTCCTCTGACCCTCAGTCAGGGGTAACTTCTACCACTGATGTCCTCTGACCTTCATCCAGGGGTAACTTCTACCACTGATGTCCTCTGACCCTCAGCCAGGGGTAACTTCTACCACTGATGTCCTCTGACCTTCATCCAGGGGTAACTTCTACCACTGATGTCCTCTGACCTTCATCCAGGGGTAACTTCTACCACTGATGTCCTCTGACCCTCAGCCAGGGGTAACTTCTACCACTGATGTCCTCTGACCCTCAGCCAGGGGTAACTTCTACCACTGATGTCCTCTGACCCTCAGCCAGGGGTAACTTCTACCACTGATGTCCTCTAACCCTCAGCCAGGGGTAACTTCTACCACTGATGTCCTCTGACCCTCAGCCAGGGGTAACTTCTACCACTGATGTCCTCTGACCCTCAGCCAGGGGTAACTTCTACCACTGATGTCCTCTAACCCTCAGCCAGGGGGTAACTTCTACCACTGATGTCCTCTGATCCTCATCCAGGGGTAACTTCTACCACTGATGTCCTCTGACCCTCAGCCAGGGGTAACTTCTACCACTGATGTCCTCTGACCCTCAGCCAGGGGTAACTTCTACCACTGATGTCCTCTGACCCTCAGCCAGGGGTAACTTCTACCACTGATGTCCTCTGACCCTCAGCCAGGGGTAACTTCTACCACTGATGTCCTTTAACCCTCAGCCAGGGGTAACTTCTACCACTGATGTCCTCTGACCCTCAGCCAGGGGTAACTTCTACCACTGATGTCCTCTGACCCTCAGCCAGGGGTAACTTCTACCACTGATGTCCTCTGACCCTCAGCCAGGGGTAACTTCTACCACTGATGTCCTTTAACCCTCAGCCAGGGGTAACTTCTACCACTGATGTCCTCTGACCCTCAGCCAGGGGGTAACTTCTACCACTGATGTCCTCTGACCCTCAGCCAGGGGGTAACTTCTACCACTGATGTCCTCTAACCCTCCGCCAGGGGTAACTTCTACCACTGATGTCCTCTGACCCTCAGCCAGGGGTAACTTCTACCACTGATGTCCTCTGACCCTCAGCCAGGGGTAACTTCTACCACTGATGTCCTTTAACCCTCAGCCAGGGGTAACTTCTACCACTGATGTCCTCTGACCCTCAGCCAGGGGGTAACTTCTACCACTGATGTCCTCTGACCCTCAGCCAGGGGGTAACTTCTACCACTGATGTCCTCTAACCCTCCGCCAGGGGTAACTTCTACCACTGATGTCCTCTGACCCTCAGCCAGGGGTAACTTCTACCACTGATGTCCTCTAACCCACAGCCAGGGGTAACTTCTACCACTGATGTCCTCTGACCCACAGCCAGGGGTAACTTCTACCACTGATGTCCTCTGACCCTCAGCCAGGGGTAACTTCTACCACTGATGTCCTCTGACCTTCATCCAGGGGTAACTTCTACCACTGATGTCCTCTGAACCTCAGCCAGGGGTAATTTCTACCACTGATGTCCTCTAACCCTCAGCCAGGGGGTAACTTCTACCACTGATGTCCTCTGACCCTCAGCCAGGGGTAACTTCTACCACTGATGTCCTCTGACCTTCATCCAGGGGTAACTTCTACCACTGATGTCCTCTAACCCTCAGCCAGGGGTAACTTCTACAACTGATGTCCTCTGACCCTCAGCCAGGGGTAACTTCTACCACTGATGTCCTTTAACCCTCACCCAGGGGTCACTTCTACCACTGATGTCCTCTGACCCTCAGCCAGGGGTAACTTCTACCACTGATGTCCTCTAACCCTCAGCCAGGGGTAACTTCTACCACTGATGTCCTCTGACCCTCAGCCAAGGGGTAACTTCTACCACTGATGTCCTCTGACCTTCATCCAGGGGTAACTTCTACCACTGATGTCCTCTAACCCTCAGCCAGGGTAACTTCTACCCCTGATGTCCTCTGACCCTCAGCCAGGGGTAACTTCTACCACTGATGTCCTCAGACCCTCAGCCAGGGGTAACTTCTACCACTGATGTCTTCTGACCCTCAGCCAGGGGTAACTTCTACCACTGATGTCCTCTGACCCTCAGCCAGGGGGTAACTTCTACCACTGATGTCCTCTGACCCTCAGCCAGGGGTAACTTCTACCACTGATGTCCTCTGACCCTCAGCCAGGGGTAACTTCTACCACTGATGTCCTCTGACCCTCAGCCAGGGGTAACTTCTACCACTGATGTCCTCTGACCCTCAGCCAGGGGTAACTTCTACCACTGATGTCCTCTGACCTTCATCCAGGGGTAACTTCTACCACTGATGTCCTCTGACCCTCATCCAGGGGTAACTTCTACCACTGATGTCCTCTGACCCTCAGCCAGGGGTAACTTCTACCACTGATGTCCTCTGACCCTCAGCCAGGGGGTAACTTCTACCACTGATGTCCTCTAACCCTCAGCCAGGGGTAACTTCTACCACTGATGTCCTCTAACCCTCAGTCAGGGGTAACTTCTACCACTGATGTCCTCTGACCCTCAGCCAGGGGTAACTTCTACCACTGATGTCCTCTGACCCTCAGCCAGGGGTAACTTCTACCACTGATGTCCTCTGACCCTCAGCCAGGGGTAACTTCTACCACTGATGTCCTCTGACCCTCAGCCAGGGGTAACTTCTACCACTGATGTCCTCTGACCCTCAGCCAGGGGGTAACTTCTACCACTGATGTCCTCTGACCCTCAGCCAGGGGTAACTTCTACCACTGATGTCCTTTAACCCTCAGCCAGGGGTAACTTCTACCACTGATGTCCTCTAACCCTCATCCAGGGGTAACTTCTACCACTGATGTCCTCTGACCCTCAGCCAGGGGGTAACTTCTACCACTGATGTACTCTGACCCTCAGCCAGGGGTAACTTCTACCACTGATGTCCTCTGACCCTCAGCTAGGGTTAACTTCTACCACTGATGTCCTCTGACCCTCAGCCAGGGGTAACTTCTACCACTGATGTCCTCTGACCCTCAGCCAGGGGGTAACTTCTACCACTGACGTCCTCTGACCTTCATCCAGGGGTAACTTCTACCACTGATGTCCTCTGACCCTCATCCAGGGGTAACTTCTACCACTGATGTCCTCTGACCCTCATCCAGGGGTAACTTCTACCACTGATGTCCTCTGACCCTCAGCCAGGGGGTAACTTCTACCACTGATGTCCTCTGACCCTCAGCCAGGGGTAACTTCTACCACTGATGTCCTCTAACCCTCAGCCAGGGGTAACTTCTACCACTGATGTCCTCTGACCCTCAGCTAGGGGTAACTTCTACCACTGATGTCCTCTGACCCTCAGCCAGGGGTAACTTCTACCACTGATGTCCTCTAACCCTCAGCCAGGGGGTAACTTCTACCACTGATGTCCTCTGACCTTCATCCAGGGGTAACTTCTACCACTGATGTCCTCTAACCCTCAGCCAGGGGTAACTTCTACCACTGATGTCCTCTGACCCTCATCCAGGGGTAACTTCTACCACTGATGTCCTCTGACCCTCATCCAGGGGTAACTTCTACCACTGATATCCTCTGACCTTCATCCAGGGGTAACTTCTACCACTGATGTCCTCTGACCCTCAGCCAGGGGTAACTTCTACCACTGATGTCCTCTGACCCTCATCCAGGGGTAACTTCTACCACTGATGTCCTCTCATCCTCGTACTCCTCAGCCAGGGGTTTGTTGGGTTTGGAGTTTGAAGGACTGAACAAGTACATATCTTTCTTTGACACAGGCCTTAACACAACGTTCCACGGGTGTCCTCAGATATGCCATAGCTGAAGCGTTGCTTCACTGTGTCGCTGGGGGACTGAAGGCAGACATTATCTCCTATTAACGATTCATCCAATCAGAGAGAGTTAAAGGCAGGAAGAAGGAAGTGGAGTCCCAGGGCCGGTCTGTTTCCGGGGCTGATGGGGATCAGTAGGGACAATATGGCCACGATGAGGTGTCAGTAATCAAATCAAATCAAATGTATTTGTCACATACACACGGTTAGCAGATGTTAATGGTCACATACACACGGTTAGCAGATGTTAATGGTCACATACACACGGTTAGCAGATGTTAATGGTCACATACACACGGTTAGCAGATGTTAATGGTCACATACACACGGTTAGCAGATGTTAATGGTCACATACACACGGTTAGCAGATGTTAATGGTCACATACACATGGTTAGCAGATGTTAATGGTCACATACACACGGTTAGCAGATGTTAATGGTCACATACACATGGTTAGCAGATGTTAATGGTCACATACACACGGTTAGCAGATGTTAATGGTCACATACACACGGTTAGCAGATGTTAATGGTCACATACACACGGTTAGCAGATGTTATTGGTCACATACACACTGTTAGCAGATGTTAATGGTCACATACACAAGGTTAGCAGATGTTAATGGTCACATACACATGGTTAGCAGATGTTAATGGTCACATACACACGGTTAGCAGATGTTAATGGTCACATACACATGGTTAGCAGATGTTAATGGTCACATACACACGGTTAGCAGATGTTATTGGTCACATACACATGGTTAGCAGATGTTAATGGTCACATACACACGGTTAGCATATGTTAATGGTCACATACACACGGTTAGCAGATGTTATTGGTCACATGGTTAGCAGATGTTATTGGTCACATACACACGGTTAGCAGATGTTATTGGTCACATACACATGGTTAGCAGATGTTAATGGTCACATACACATGGTTAGCAGATGTTAATGGTCACATACACAAGGTTAGCAGATGTTAATGGTCACATACACATGGTTAGCAGATGTTAATGGTCACATACACATGGTTAGCAGATGTTAATGGTCACATACACATGGTTAGCAGATGTTATTGGTCACATACACACGGTTAGCAGATGTTAATGGTCACATACACATGGTTATCAGATGTTAATGGTCACATACACACGGTTAGCAGATGTTAATGGTCACATACACATGGTTATCAGATGTGATTGGTCACATACACACGGTTAGCAGATGTGATTGGTCACATACACACGGTTAGCAGATGTGATTGGTCACATACACATGGTTTGCAGATGTTAATGGTCACATACACATGGTTAGCAGATGTTAATGGTCACATACACATGGTTAGCAGATGTTATTGGTCACATACACATGGTTAGCAGATGTTAATGGTCACATACACATGGTTAGCAGATGCTAATGCGAGTGTAGCGAAATGCTGGTGCTTCTAGTAGTGAGGTAGTGAGGTCATTCATCTGACACACACAGAAACACACACACACACACACACACACACACACACACACAAACACACACACACCTGCACGCACTAGACAAATACTAGACACAATCACTCGACACACTAGACACACACATACACATGCACAAACTCACACACACACACACACACACTAGACACACAAATACACACACAAACTAGACACACTCACACACACACACACATACACTAGACACACTGCAAAGACCTCATGACAGAACCCCTGAGTATGCTGTGCTAACACATATCAGGATAGAATGACCCACGTCTTTAACAGCAAGATATAAATGATTAAGTCCTAAAATAAAACAAACATTTGATGAAAGTAAATTAAAGTGGATATCTGATGGTTAATAAATGATAAGCAGTGATGGTTGGTGACGACTGTCGTGGGACTCGTCGTGGGGACCCGTCGGGGACTCGTCGTGAGGACTCGTCGTGAGAACTCGTCGTGGGACTCATCGTAGGACTCGTCGTGGGACTCGTCGTGAGTACTCGTCGTGGGACTCGTCGTGAGGACTCGTCGTGGGACCCGTCGTGGGACCCGTCGTGAGGACTCGTCGTGAGGACTCGTCGTGAGGACTCGTCGTGGGACTCGTCGTGGGACTCGTCGTTG
>NW_027010782.1:10000-15000 GCF_036934945.1 Oncorhynchus masou masou | reverse complement strand
TCCATGTGGGTTGGGAGAGGGTTAGATTGACCTTCACAGGGTCAGCATGGATCCATGTGGGTTGGGAGAGGGTTAGATTGACCTTCACAGGGTCAGCATGGATCCATGTGACCAGAGAGAGGGTTAGATTGACCTTCATAGGGTCAGGATGGATCCATGTGACCAGAGAGAGGGTTAGATTGACCTTCACAGGGTCAGGATGTATCCATGTGACCGGAGAGAGGGTTAGATTGACCTTCACAGGGTCAAGATGGATCCATGTGACCAGAGAGAGGGTTAGATTGACCTTCATAGGGTCAGGATGGATCCATGTGACCGGAGAGAGGGTTAGATTGACCTTCATAGGGTCAGGATGGATCCATGTGACCGGAGAGAGGGTTAGATTGACCTTCACAGGGTCAGCATGGATCCATGTGGGTTGGGAGAGGGTTAGATTGACCTTCACAGGGTCAGGATGTATCCATGTGACCAGAGAGAGGGTTAGATTGACCTTCACAGGGTCAGCATGGATCCATGTGGGTTGGTGAGAGGGTTAGATTGACCTTCACAGGGTCAGCATGGATCCATGTGACCGGAGAGAGGGTTAGATTGACCTTCACAGGGTCAGCATGGATCCATGTGACCGGAGAGAGGGTTAGATTGACCTTCATAGGGTCAGGATGGATCCATGTGGGTTGGGAGAGGGTTAGATTGACCTTCACAGGGTCAGGATGTATCCATGTGACCGGAGAGAGGGTTAGATTGACCTTCACAGGGTCAGCATGGATCCATGTGACCAGAGAGAGGGTTAGATTGACCTTCACAGGGTCAGCATGGATCCATGTGGGTTGGGAGAGGGTTAGATTGACCTTCACAGGGTCAGGATGGATCCATGTGGTTTGGGAGAGGGTTAGATTGACCTTCACAGGGTCAGCATGGATCCATGTGGGTTGGGAGAGGGTTAGATTGACCTTCACAGGGTCAGCATGGATCCATGTGGGTTGGGAGAGGGTTAGATTGACCTTCACAGGGTCAGCATGGATCCATGTGACCAGAGAGAGGGTTAGATTGACCTTCATAGGGTCAGCATGGATCCATGTGACCAGAGAGAGGGTTAGATTGACCTTCATAGGGTCAGGATGGATCCATGTGGGTTGGGAGAGGGTTAGATTGACCTTCACAGGGTCAGCATGGATCCATGTGGGTTGGGAGAGGGTTAGATTGACCTTCACAGGGTCAGCATGGATCCATGTGACCAGAGAGAGGGTTAGATTGACCTTCACAGGGTCAGGATGGATCCATGTGACAGACATAGAGATGATAACAGATAGAGAGATGATAACAGATAGAGAGATGATAACAGACATAGAGATGATAACAGACATAGAGATGATAACATATGGAGAGATGATAACAGACATAGAGATGATAACAGATAGAGAGATGATAACAGATAGAGAGATGATGACAGACATAGAGATGATAACAGACATAGAGATGATAACAGACATAGAGATGATAACAGATAGAGAGATGATAACAGATAGAGAGATGATGACAGACATAGAGATGATAACAGATAGAGAGATGATAACAGACATAGAGATGTAGTAAGTGTGGAGAAGGCTCTCGATTGGGCGTCCCGTAGGGGCGGTGTACACTCTGTACCACAACCGGCTGTGATTGGGCGTCCCGTAGGGGCGGTGTACACTCTGTACTACAACCGGCTGTGATTGGGCGTCCCGTAGGGCGGTGTACACTCTGTACCACAACCGGCTGTGATTGGGCGTCCCGTAGGGGCGGTGTACACTCTGTACTACAACCGGCTGTGATTGGGCGTCCCGTAGGGGCGGTGTACACTCTGTACTACAACCGGCTGTGATTGTGCGTCCCGTAGGGGCGGAGTACACTCTGTACCACAACCGGCTGTGATTGGGCGTCCCGTAGGGGCGGTGTACACTCTGTACTACAACCGGCTGTGATTGGGCGTCCCGTAGGGGCGGTGTACACTCTGTACCACAACCGGCTGTGATTGGGCGTCCCGTAGGGGGCGGTGTACACTCTGTACTACAACCGGCTGTGATTGGGCGTCCCGTAGGGGCGGTGTACACTCTGTACCACAACCGGCTGTGATTGGGCGTCCCGTAGGGGCGGTGTACACTCTGTACCACAACCGGCTGTGATTGGGCGTCCCGTAGGGGCGGCGACACTCTGTACCACAACCGGCTGTGATTGGGCGTCCCATAGGGGCGGAGGACACTCTGTACCACAACCGGCTGTGATTGGGCGTCCCATAGGGGCGGTGTACACTCTGTACTACAACCGGCTGTGATTGGGCGTCCCGTAGGGGCGGTGTACACTCTGTACCACAACCGGCTGTGATTGGGCGTCCCATAGGGGCGGAGGACACTCTGTACCACAACCAGCTGTGATTGGGCGTCCCGTAGGGGCGGAGGACACTCTGTACCACAACCAGCTGTGATTGGGCGTCCCATAGTGGCGGCGTACACTCTGTACCACAACCGGCTGTGATTGGGCGTCCCATAGGGCTGTGTACACTCTGTACCACAACCGGCTGTGATTGGGCGTCCCGTAGGGGCGGCGGACACTCTGTACCACAACCGGCTGTGATTGGGCGTCCCGTAGGGGCGGCGGACACTCTGTACCACAACCGGCTGTGATTGGGCGTCCCGTAGGGGCGGCGGACACTCTGTACTACAACCGGCTGTGATTGGGCGTCCCGTAGGGGCGGTGTACACTCTGTACCACAACCGGCTGTGATTGGGCGTCCCGTAGGGGCGGCGTACACTCTGTACCACAACCGGCTGTGATTGGGCGTCCCGTAGGGGCGGCGTACACTCTGTACCACAACCGGCTGTGATTGGGCGTCCCATAGGGGCGGTGTACACTCAGTACCACAACCGGCTGTGATTGGGCGTCCCGTAGGGGCGGTGTACACTCTGTACCACAACCGGCTGTGATTGGGCGTCCCATGGGGCGGTGTACACTCTGTACCACAACCGGCTGTGATTGGGCGTCCCATGGGGCGGTGTACACTCTGTACCACAACCGGCTGTGATTGGGCGTCCCGTAGGGGCGGTGTACACTCTGTACCACAACCGGCTGTGATTGGGCGTCCCATGGGGCGGTGTACACTCTGTACCACAACCGGCTGTGATTGGGCGTCCCGTAGGGGCGGCGTACACTCTGTACCACAACCGGCTGTGATTGGGCGTCCCGTAGGGGCGGTGTACACTCTGTACCACAACCGGCTGTGATTGGGCGTCCCGTAGGGGCGGAGGACACTCTGTACCACAACCAGCTGTGATTGGGCGTCCCGTAGGGGCGGAGGACACTCTGTACCACAACCAGCTGTGATTGGGCGTCCCATAGTGGCGGCGTACACTCTGTACCACAACCAGCTGTGATTGGGCGTCCCGTAGGGGCGGCAGACACTCTGTACCACAACCGGCTGTGATTGGGCGTCCCATAGGGGCGGAGGACACTCTGTACCACAACCAGCTGTGATTGGGCGTCCCGTAGGGGCGGAGGACACTCTGTACCACAACCAGCTGTGATTGGGCGTCCCATAGTGGCGGCGTACACTCTGTACCACAACCAGCTGTGATTGGGCGTCCCATAGTGGCGGCGTACAGTCTGTACCACAACCGGCTGTGATTGGGCGTCCCACAGGGGCGGCGTACAATTGGCACAGCGTCGTGTGGGTTTGCACGGTGTAGGCCCGTCATTGTAAAATAAGAATGTGTTCTTTAACTGACTTTCCTAGTAAAATAAAATATGTTTTAGTGGTAACAAAGTTCTCTCATCACCCCTCCTTCCCTCCCTAATTCTAACCCTATACACACTTTCTCTAACCCTATACACACTTTCTCTAACCCTATACACACTTTCTCTAACCCTATACACACTTTCTCTAACCCTATACACACTTTCTCTAACCCTATACACACTTTCTCTAACCCTATACACACTTTCTCTAGCCCTATACACACTTTCTCTAGCCCTATACACACTTTCTCTAACCCTATACACACTTTCTCTAACCCTATACACACTTTATCTAACCCTATACACACTTTCTCTAACCCTATACACACTTTCTCTAACCCTATACACACTTTCTCTAACCCTATACACACTTTCTCTAACCCTATACACACTTTCTCTAACCCTATACACACTTTATCTAACCCTATACACACTTTCTCTAACGCTATACACACTTTCTCTAACCCTATACACACTTTCTCTAAACCTATACACACTTTCTCTAACGCTATACACACTTTCTCTAACCCTATACACACTTTCTCTAACGCTATACACACTTTCTATAACGCTATACACACTTTCTCTAACCCAATACGCATTTTCTCTAACCCTATACACACTCTCTCTAACCCTCTACATACTTTCTCTAACCCCATACACACTTTCTCTAACCCTATACACACTTTCCCAACAAGTTCCAAATTGATAAATCCCAACTTTTGGCAGGAAAAACTGGGCTCTCTCAAGGTTTAGGGTATTTTTGTTGTTGTTGGGCTCTGGGGTTGAACTGGGAAGTCACACTTATCAAAGTCAAACTTATCAAAGTCATCTAGTTGGTTTTCCAACTAGAATCTGAATATTCGTGTATAATTTAATGTTAGTCTGCATTCCAAATAGCACCATATTCTTGGAATAGTGCACATCTATTTGACGAGAGTTCGTGGGGGCTCGGCCAATGGCAGTGCACGACGGGGAACAGGGAGCCATTTTGGAAACAACCTTTAAGAGATTAAATGAAAGGTGCTGCTTTCATAGTGGTTTTAGGTTGGGTTGATTCTGACTGTGAATCTCAGGTGGGGTCGTCACCCAGGACACATGTTAATCCTTTCCTGTTCCAGTCATCAGACATCCTGCAGGCCAGATCTAGCAGGGTCAGACACACGCCAGCAATCCTACGAAAAACAAAACGCTCTCCAGCTAAAGCTTAACCAGGGTGTGTGTGCGTGTGT
>NW_027010782.1:0-7500 GCF_036934945.1 Oncorhynchus masou masou | reverse complement strand
GATCCACTCCAATACCCTTTAAAAGACACAGCATCCTGATCCACTCCATTACCCTTTAAAAGACACAGCATACAGTGAACCATACATCAGGTTTGTTCGTGTCCTGTCAGCTGTGTTACTATATACAGTGGACCATACATCAGGGTGGTCAGTGTCCTGTCCCCTCTGTTACTATATACAGTGGACCATACATCAGGTTTATTCGTGTCCTGTCCCCTCTGTTACTATATACAGTGGACCATACATCAGGGTGGTCAGTGTCCTGTCCACTCTGTTACTATATACAGTGGACCATACATCAGGGTGGTCAGTGTCCTGTCCACTCTGTTACTATATACAGTGGACCATACATCAGGGTGGTCAGTGTCCTGTCCCCTCTGTTACTATATACAGTGGACCGTGTATCAGGGTGGTCAGTGTCCTGTCCCCTCTGTTACTATATACAGTGGACCATACATCAGGGTGGTCAGTGTCCTGTCCCCTCTGTTACTATATACAGTGGACCATACATCAGGGTGGTCAGTGTCCTGTCCACTCTGTTACTATATACAGTGGACCATACATCAGGGTGGTCAGTGTCCTGTCCCCTCTGTTACTATATACAGTGGACCATACATCAGGGTGGTCAGTGTCCTGTCCCCTCTGTTACTATATACAGTGGACCGTACATCAGGGTGGTCAGTGTCCTGTCCACTCTGTTACTATATAGAGTGGACTGTGTATCAGGGTGGTCAGTGTCCTGTCCCCTCTGTTACTATATACAGTGGACAGTACAGTGCCGTTCGTTTGCCACCACGCACCAGTACAACGACACACGATCGCGGTGGTATTATATGAAAGCATTGAAGGGTGAAAATAATGAGTATTATTCTGAGTTAAATGGGAGACATTTGTATTGCAGTTATGTTTGCCTCATTATGTTATGGAAGAGCATGAGAGAATGATGTGGACATTAAAAAAATAAGATATTAGTTCTATGATTTTCAATGCAAATGTGACAACGTGTGCTGCTAAGAAAAATTCACCATCTGGTCCAGACTAGAGTCTATTGCAGGTGTTTAAATGCTTGGTGGCTTTCCACAAACCGGAATTTAAATGATCTGTGTTGCTGCTCAGCGCTAGGCTAGGCTAGCCTGACATATTGTAATGATACATGAATCTAAATGATCTGTGTTGTAGCTCAGCGCTAGGCTAGGCTAGCCTGACATATTGTAATGATACATGAATCTAAATGATCTGTGTTGTAGCTCAGCGCTAGGCTAGCCTGACATATTGTAATGATACATGAATCTAAATGATCTGTGTTGCCGCTCAGCGCTAGGCTAGCCTGACATATTGTAATGATACATGAATCTAAATGATCTGTGTTGTAGCTCAGCGCTAGGCTAGCCTGACATATTGTAATGATACATAAATCTAAATGATCTGTGTGGCCGCTCAGCGCTAGGCTAGCCTGACATATTGTAGTGATACATGAATCTAAATGATCTGTGTTGCCGCTCAGCGCTAGGCTAGCCTGACATATTGTAGTGATAAATAAATCTAAATGATCTGTGTTGCCGCTCAGCGCTAGGCTAGCCTGACATATTTGTAATGATACATGAATCTAAATTGTCTGTGTTGTAGCTCAGCGCTAGGCTAGCCTGACATATTGTAATGATACATGAATCTAAATGATCTGTGTTGCCGCTCAGCGCTAGGCTAGCCTGACATATTGTAATGATACATGAATCTAAATGATCTGTGTTGCCGCTCAGCGCTAGGCTAGCCTGACATATTGTAGTGATACATGAATCTAAATGATCTGTGTTGTAGCTCAGCGCTAGGCTAGCCTGACATATTGTAATGATACATAAATCTAAATGATCTGTGTTGCCGCTCAGCGCTAGGCTAGCCTGACATATTTGTAATCATACTTGAATCTAAATTGTCTGTGTTGCCGCTCAGCGCTAGGCTAGCCTGACATATTGTAATGATACATAAATCTAAATGATCTGTGTGGCCGCTCAGCGCTAGGCTAGCCTGACATATTGTAATGATACATGAATTTAAATGATCTGTGTTACCGCTCAGCGCTAGGCTAGCCTGACATATTGTAATGATACATAAATCTAAATGATCTGTGTGGCCGCTCAGCGCTAGGCTAGCCTGACATATTGTAATGATACATGAATTTAAATGATCTGTGTTGTAGCTCAGCGCTAGGCTAGCCTGACATATTGTAATGATACATGAATTTAAATGATCTGTGTTGCCGCTCAGCGCTAGGCTAGCCTGACATATTGTAATGATACATGAATCTAAATGATCTGTGTTGCCGCTCAGCGCTAGGCTAGGCTAGCCTGACAGATTGTAATGATACATGAATTTAAATGATCTGTGTTGCCGCTCAGCGCTAGGCTAGCCTGACAGATTGTAATGATACATGAATCTAAATGATCTGTGTTGCCGCTCAGCGCTAGGCTAGCCTGACATATTGTAATGATACATAAATCTAAATGATCTGTGTGGCCGCTCAGCGCTAGGCTAGCCTGACATATTGTAGTGATACATGAATCTAAATGATCTGTGTTGCCGCTCAGCGCTAGGCTAGCCTGACATATTGTAATGATACATGAATCTAAATGATCTGTGTTGCCGCTCAGCGCTAGGCTAGCCTGACATATTGTAGTGATACATGAATCTAAATGATCTGTGTTGCCGCTCAGCGCTAGGCTAGCCTGACATATTGTAGTGATACATGAATCTAAATGATCTGTGTTGCCGCTCAGCGCTAGGCTAGCCTGACATATTGTAGTGATACATGAATCTAAATGATCTGTGTTGCCGCTCAGCGCTAGGCTAGCCTGACAGATTTGTAATGACACATGACACACAGTAATTCCATATTTGGCGCTGGCAAGAAGCAATTACATTAGAAAGTCTTGTCGTGCCAAACCATCTCGCTTTTATGCAAGTTTAATAGCCAACCCGCCGATGCCTAATGGACTGCATGCTGCGTCGAAGCAATTACTGCACATGGAGAGATGTATGGCTGATGCAAATGATTTGACAAGACGCTTAGTTGATGTAAAAAAAAAACATACAAAATATAAATATATTCACAGGATTTGTAGATCAATTTAATCAAATCGATTTTATGTGATCAAACGTTCCAAAAAAAACAAGTGAAGAGATTTTTTTCCAAAATGCTATATCCCTAAATAGTTCAAGTGTGTATTTTATTCATCAGAAATTATCCTAATATATGTCAGAGAGTACTATTGTCAGATTTGTTATTTCTAGATTTTAGATGAGTTTAACATTATTTTCTATATTTTCTTGCAAACTGCTACATGTCCATTGTTCAGCTGGAATGGCATGTTCGTATATTTGTATATTTGACCGCGATATGTGGTTGTCTCACCGAACTCTCATACTGAAGCTCTTTACACTCGTACGACGTAAACGGGTTAAAAAGAGAAGAGCAGATGTGGACACTGATACGCGGCTGAATTGAAACACAGTGGCTGTGACAGTAAGGCGCTGTACGTGACATCAGGGCTCCGGCTCTGCGCTCCGCGGCGCTGGGTGTTAAGTGGTTCTGACTGACAGACGTTCTGAATTTGAGCACCTCGCTAAAATAAGTTGCCCCCCCGCCCGCCCCCCCCCCTCCCGCTATTTGGGCGACCTTTGTAAATTGTTTTGTTGTCTAAGTGAGCTGTAAATGAAAAGGACCCGATGTATTTTTGAAAGATGAGACGTTGAGAATTACAGTAAATACGGCTTTGATATCATAAAAGAAAAGCCAAACGCGCGTGTTTTTGCACTTTACATTTCCATATCATAAAACTCGTAATATACATCGTCAACGTTTCTGATCACTGTGTTTGATGTACAGTGACCTGATGACATGGCGGAATACCCTGGGTTGTTCTGAACAGAATAAACCCATGTTTGTGGTATTGTAAAGAAATGTGGCGGGGAACGGGTCTGGGTGAACCCGTGACACTGTTCTACACGCACTAAAATCACGATCTGATCCTCTGATTTGTTTTGTTATTAAAGCCGAACACTTTTAAGATGTTTATGTTGTTGTTGCCGTGTTGGCAACCAAACGCACTTTCAAACGATGCCCACCTGACCAGGATTGGAATTTATAATGGTCTGGGCATTTTTTTCTCGGAATGCGGAAAAACTACAACAGTAGTTGTGTGATGGCGAGGATGCAGGGCTGTGTTCCGAACAAAACAACTACACGTTTGCTTGTTCTAGTTCCTCGAGGTGGCACAGATAGGAGAGCTCAGAATAGACTCTTCTATGAGTCATAAAAGTGTCGGAACTGGGCACGCTTTGCACACACACTTCGCCCAAACTCTTGTAATTCGTTTGTTGTCCACTGTTGCACCTCCCCCACATTTCCCACGATTACTTTTCTAATGTTACTGAATGTATCCGTAGTATTTATTACATTTTGTGAGGCGGTAAAAAGTAGAATAAATGTCAAATGCTGAATGTGAAATGTATTCATCCCGGTATACATTGTGAAAGACCAAGGATTGGCGCAAGAGGCTGACGTTTTATGAGCTCCTAGCCAATTGTGCTATTGTGTTTCTTCATTATTTGTATGTTTTATTTGTAATAAAAAAAAATCTATATATATATTATATATTTTATTACTTCAGTTTATTTGAATAAATACTTTTTAAACACATATCTTTTTTTAAAACTGCAATGTTGTTAAAGTAAGCATTTCAATGTTGTTAAGTAGCATTTCAATGTTGTTAAGTAAGCATTTCAATGCTGTTAAGTAAGCATTATACAAAAACAATTAGATTTGATTTGAGTAATGTGAAAAAGGCACTGGTAGGTAGGGATTATACAGAGAACAGCTGGTCTATAGGAAGGGATTATACAGAGAACAGCTGGCCTATAGGAAGGGATTATACAGAGAACAGCTGGTCTATAGGAAGGGATTATACAGAGAACAGCTGGTCTATAGGAAGGGATTATACAGAGAACAGCTGGTCTATAGGAAGGGATTATACAGAGAACAGCTGGTCTATAGGAAGGGATTATACAGAGAACAGCTGGTCTATAGGAAGGGATTATACAGAGAACAGCTGGTCTATAGGAAGGGATTATACAGAGAACAGCTGGTCTATAGGAAGGGATTATACAGAGAACAGCTGGTCTATAGGAAGGATTATACAGAGAACAGCTGGTCTATAGGAAGGGATTATAGAGAACAGCTGGTCTATAGGAAGGGTCTATAGGAAGGATTATACAGAGAACAGCTGGTCTATAGGAAGGGATTATACAGAGAACAGCTGGTCTATAGGAAGGGATTATACAGAGAACAGCTGGTCTATAGGAAGGGATTATACAGAGAACAGCTGGTCTATAGGAAGGGATTATACAGAGAACAGCTGGTCTATAGGAAGGATTATACAGAGAACAGCTGGTCTATAGGAAGGGATTATACAGAGAACAGCTGGTCTATAGGAAGGGATTATACAGAGAACAGCTGGTCTATAGGAAGGGATTTTACAGAGAACAGCTGGTCTATAGGAAGGGATTATACAGAGAACAGCTGGTCTATAGGAAGGGATTATACAGAGAACAGATGGTCTATAGGAAGGGATTATACAGAGAACAGCTGGTCTATAGGAAGGGATTATACAGAGAACAGCTGGTCTATAGGAAGGGATTATACAGAGAACAGCTGGTCTATAGGAAGGGATTATACAGAGAACAGCTGGTCTATAGGAAGGGATTATACAGAGAACAGCTGGTCTATAGGAAGGGATTATACAGAGAACAGCTGGTCTATAGGAAGGGATTATACAGAGAACAGCTGGTCTATAGGAAGGGATTATACAGAGAACAGCTGGTCTATAGGAAGGGATTATACAGAGAACAGCTGGTCTATAGGAAGGGATTATACAGAGAACAGCTGGTCTATAGGAAGGGATTATACAGAGAACAGCTGGTCTATAGGAAGGGATTATACAGAGAACAGCTGGTCTATAGGAAGGATTATAGGAGAACAGCTGGTCTATAGGAAGGGATTATACAGAGAACAGCTGGTCTATAGAGAAGGGATTATACAGAGAACAGCTGGTCTATAGGAAGGGATTATACAGAGAACAGCTGGTCTATAGGAAGGATTATACAGAGAACAGCTGGTCTATAGGAAGGATTATACAGAGAACAGCTGGTCTATAGGAAGGGATTATACAGAGAACAGCTGGTCTATAGGAAGGGGATTATACAGAGAACAGCTGGTCTATAGGAAGGATTATACAGAGAACAGCTGGTCTATAGGAAGGGATTATACAGAGAACAGCTGGTCTATAGGAAGGATTATACAGAGAACAGCTGGTCTATAGGAAGGGATTATACAGAGAACAGCTGGTCTATAGGAAGGAATTATACAGAGAACAGCTGGTCTATAGGAAGGAATTATACAGAGAACAGCTGGTCTATAGGAAGGGATTATACAGAGAACAGCTGGTCTATAGGAAGGGATTATACAGAGAACAGCTGGTCTATAGGAAGGGATTATACAGAGAACAGCTGGTCTATAGGAAGGGATTATACAGAGAACAGCTGGTCTATAGGAAGGGATTATACAGAGAACAGCTGGTCTATAGGAAGGGATTATACAGAGAACAGCTGGTCTATAGGAAGGGATTATACAGAGAACAGCTGGTCTATAGGAAGGGATTATACAGAGAACAGCTGGTCTATAGGAAGGGATTATACAGAGAACAGCTGGTCTATAGGAAGGGATTATACAGAGAACAGCTGGTCTATAGGAAGGGATTATACAGAGAACAGCTGGTCTATAGGAAGGGATTATACAGAGAACAGCTGGTCTATAGGAAGGGATTATACAGAGAACAGCTGGTCTATAGGAAGGGATTATACAGAGAACAGCTGGTCTATAGGAAGGGATTATACAGCTGGTCTATAGGAAGGATTATACAGAGAACAGCTGGTCTATAGGAAGGGATTATACAGAGAACAGCTGGTCTATAGGAAGGGATTATACAGAGAACAGCTGGTCTATAGGAAGGGATTATACAGAGAACAGCTGGTCTATAGGAAGGGATTATACAGAGAACAGCTGGTCTATAGGAAGGGATTATACAGAGAACAGCTGGTCTATAGGAAGGGATTATACAGAGAACAGCTGGTCTATAGGAAGGGATTATACAGAGAACAGCTGGTCTATAGGAAGGGATTATACAGAGAACAGCTGGTCTATAGGAAGGGATTATACAGAGAACAGCTGGTCTATAGGAAGGATTATACAGAGAACAGCTGGTCTATAGGAAGGGATTATACAGAGAACAGATGGTCTATAGGAAGGGATTATACAGAGAACAGCTGGTCTATAGGAAGGGATTATACAGAGAACAGCTGGTCTATAGGAAGGGATTATACAGAGAACAGCTGGTCTATAGGAAGGGATTATACAGAGAACAGCTGGTCTATAGGAAGGGATTATACAGA
>NW_027010781.1:581745-695418 GCF_036934945.1 Oncorhynchus masou masou | reverse complement strand
AAGGTGTTCTCAACCAGCCTACCTGATTAAATAAATGTGTTCTCAACAAGCCGACCTGGTTAAATAAAGGTGTTCTCAACTAGCCTACCTGGTTAAATAAAGGTGTTCTCAACTAGCCTACCTGATTAAATAAAGGTGTTCTCAACTAGCCTACCTGGTTAAATAAAGGTGTTCTCAACTAGCCTACCTGGTTAAATAAAGGTGTTCCCAACTAGCCTACCTGATTAAATAAAGGTGTTCTCAACTAGCCTACCTGGTTAAATAAAGGTGTTCTCAACTAGCCTACCTGGTTAAATAAAGGTCTTCTCAACTAGCCTACCTGATTAAATAAATGTGTTCTCAACAAGCCTACCTGGTTAAATAAAGGTGTTCTCAACTAGCCTACCTGGTTAAATAAAGGTGTTCTCAACAAGCCTACCTGGTTAAATAAAGGTGTTCTCAACTAGCCTACCTGGTTAAATAAAGGTGTTCTCAACTAGCCTACCTGGTTAAATAAAGGTGTTCTCAACTAGCCTACCTGGTTAAATAAAGGTGTTCTCAACTAGCCTACCTGGTTAAATAAAGGTGTTCTCAACTAGCCTACCTGGTTAAATAAAGGTGTTCTCAACTAGCCTACCTGATTAAATAAAGGTGTTCTCAACTAGTCTACCTGATTAAATAAAGGTGTTCTCAACTAGCCTACCTGGTTAAATAAAGGTGTTCTCAACTAGCCTACCTGGTTAAATAAAGGTGTTCTCAACAAGCCTACCTGGTTAAATAAAGGTGTTCTCAACTAGCCTACCTGGTTAAATAAAGGTGTTCTCAACTAGCCTACCTGGTTAAATAAAGGTGTTCTCAACTAGCCTACCTGGTTAAATAAAGGTGTTCTCAACTAGCCTACCTGGTTAAATAAAGGTGTTCTCAACTAGCCTACCTGATTAAATAAAGGTGTTCTCAACTAGCCTACCTGATTAAATAAAGGTGTTCTCAACTAGCCTACCTGGTTAAATAAAGGTGTTCTCAACTAGCCTACCTGGTTAAATAAAGGTGTTCTCAACAAGCCTACCTGGTTAAATAAAGGTGTTCTCAACTAGCCTACCTGGTTAAATAAAGGTGTTCTCAACTAGCCTACCTGGTTAAATAAAGGTGAAATAAAAAAATAAATAAAAATGTAGTAGACCCAGACACAGACCTGTGATTCCCGGTTATTGTCATGCAAAAGACTGTTGGTCTCAAGGCAAATGACCGTTAATTAGCATTAACAAGTCACATACAAGCCGCTGATGAGCACAGTTTGAACATCTACATTTTTTTAAAATTATAAATTAGTTTAATACACACCATCACAATAAGTCCATTGTTGTTTATTTTAGGCAGATCTAAATAAACATGTATTTCAGAAGAACAGAATATGAGTTGGCCTACTGAATGTTATCTGCGCCATGCCATAGGCTGTCGTCTTGTTCATTTAGCAGACAAGATATGCTTATAAGTCCTGTGCCATTGTTTGATATTATATGATTTTATAGTAAGAAGAATATAATTGAATTTAGAATTAAATAACAATAATATTTGTCTCATTCCAGAGCGAGTGCACATATGAAGTGTCTATGTAGACCATACAAGTGATCATGTGAAACAATTATTTAGCAATTTTAGTTGTGAATGATACAAACCTTAGTAAAGCCAATTGTAAAGTATAGAATTGCATACAGTTGTAGAATGTATGCCAAGGCACATTGTAAAATCTGTAAAGAGAGAGGGGGAGAGAACAGGCAGAACCTGATATGTAAATGAGCAGAGCAAATGAAAGCAACTTTCCACGACCAAATGATCATTCAGACTCTGTTTCTATTGAGAGATAAAAGGTAAGACGACGATTGTCATGTGTATTAATATAGTTGATGATATTGTTATGTGTATTCATATAGTTGATGCTATTGTTATGTGTATTCATATAGTTGATGATATTGTAATGTGTGTTCATATAGTTGATGATATTGTTATGTGTATTCATGTAGTTGATGATATTGTTATGTGTATTCATATAGTTGATGATATTGTTATGTGTATTCATATAGTTGATGATATTGTTATGTGTATTCATATAGTTGATGATATTGTTATGTGTATTCATATAGTTGATCATATTGTTATGTGTATTCATATAGTTGATGATATTGTTATGTGTATTCATATAGTTGATGATATTGTTATGTGTATTCATATAGTTGATGATATTGTTATGTGTATTCATATAGTTGATGATATTGTTATGTGTATTAATGTAGTTGATGATATTGTTATGTGTATTCATATAGTTGATGGTATTGTTATGTGTATTCATATAGTTGATCATATTGTTATGTGTATTCATATAGTTGATGATATTGTTATGTGTATTCATATAGTTGAGGATATTGTTATGTGTATTCATATAGTTGATGCTATTGTTATGTGTATTCATATAGTTGATGATATTGTTATGTGTATTCATATAGTTGAGGATATTGTTATGTGTATTCATATAGTTGATGATATTGTTATGTGTATTCATATAGTTGAGGATATTGTTATGTGTATTCATATAGTTGATGGTATTGTTATGTGTATTCATATAGTTGATGAAAAAAAACACACATCTTCTTCTTCGCAAGAACAAGGTACATAAGGAGAGTATCTTTAAACTGTGAGACAAATCACATGTGTGTCACTGCCTTAACGATCCGTCCATGGAGAGGTCCCTTCAGGTGGTGGTCCAGATCCATGGTGGTCGTTCCCCAGAGGTAGTTTGGTCCCTTCAGGTGGTGGTCCAGATCCGTGGTGGTCGTTCCCCAGAGGTAGTTTGGTCCCTTCAGGTGGTGGTCCAGATCCGTGGTGGTCGTTCCCCAGAGGTAGTTTGGTCCCTTCAGGTGGTGGTCCAGATCCGTGGTGGTCGTTCCCCAGAGGTAGTTTGGTCCCTTCAGGTGGTGGTCCAGATCCGTGGTGGTCGTTCCCCAGAGGTAGTTTGGTCCCTTCAGGTGGTGGTCTGGATCCGTGGTGGTCGTTCCCCAGAGGTAGTTTGGTCCCTTCAGGTGGTGGTCCAGATCCATGGTGGTCGTTCCCCAGAGGTAGTTTGGTCCCTTCAGGTGGTGGTCCAGATCCGTGGTGGCCGTTCCCCAGAGGTAGTTTGGTCCCTTCAGGTGGTGGTCCAGATCCGTGGTGGCCGTTCCCCAGAGGTAGTTTGGTCCCTTCAGGTGGTGGTCCAGATCCGTGGTGGTCGTTCCCCAGAGGTAGTTTGGTCCCTTCAGGTGGTGGTCCAGATCCGTGGTGGTCATTCCCCAGAGGTAGTTTGGTCCCATCAGGTGGTGGTCCAGATCCGTGGTGGTCGTTCCCCAGAGGTAGTTTGGTCCCTTCAGGTGGTGGTCCAGATCCATGGTGGTCGTTCCCCAGAGGTAGTTTGGTCCCTTCAGGTGGTGGTCCAGATCCATGGTGGTCGTTCCCCAGAGGTAGTTTGGTCCCTTCAGGTGGTGGTCTGGATCCGTGGTGGTCGTTCCCCAGAGGTAGTTTGGTCCCTTCAGGTGGTGGTCCAGATCCGTGGTGGTCGTTCCCCAGAGGTAGTTTGGTCCCTTCAGGTGGTGGTCCAGATCCGTGGTCCGTTCCCCAGAGGTAGTTTGGTCCCTTGCCGTCTCCCTGTCGAAAGATATGTCCTCTCCCTTGGAGAAGCAAACGCTCTTTGTTTCTCTCCCCTCTGCCTGTTCCCTCCTCTCTTTTGTAGGGGGAAGAGAATAGCTCATTTGTACCGTCAGCTGTGCTTAACTGCATCTGATCACCTTGACTCACATGCCTGTCTGGCTACTGTCCGTGGGAGCAGCCTGCCCTCTGGTGGTCCTTCCACAGTAATCATATAGTTGATGATATTGTTATGTGTATTCATATTGTTGATGATATTGTTGTGTGTATTCATATAGTTGATGATATTGCTGTGTGTATGAAATACTTCAGGAGAAATAGTTGGAAGGACCCCGTGGAGAGACCAGTACCAGGTTCATCTGACCACCCCCACTGTGGTAAAGGTTGCTGATAGAGATACCTGGACACACCTGTCGCACTGCAGTTCCTGATCCAGAAGAAGATGGGGTCTAACCAGGTCCGGTGGTGCAGTGTGGCCCTCTTCTGCGTTAGCACAGGAGTGCTAATAAGAACAGTAGGTTGTCCTACAGAGGGTGGGATAAGTCCCGAGCCAAAGGGGCCAATGCAGGCCTGTAGTAGTGGCCCAGAAGTAGATGGTAATGACAGAAGGAGTCCTGAGCCAAAGAGACCAATGCAGGCCTGTAGTAGTGGCCCAGAAGTAGATGGTAATGACAGAAGGAGTCCTGAGCCAAAGAGACCAATGCAGGCCTGTAGTAGTGGCCCAGAAGTAGATGGTAATGACAGAAGGAGTCCTGAGCCAAAGAGACCAATGCAGGCCTGTAGTAGTGGCCCAGAAGTAGATGGTAATGACAGAAGGAGTCCTGAGCCAAAGAGACCAATGCAGGCCTGTAGTAGTGGCCCAGAAGTAGATGGTAATGACATAATGAGTCCTGAGCATAAAGGACTAACACAGGCCTCTAGTAGTGGCCCAGAAGTAGATGGTAATGACAGAAGGAGTCCTGAGCCAAAGGGACCAATGATGGCCTGTAGTAGTGGCCCAGAAGTAGATGGTAATGACATAATGAGTCCTGAGCATAAAGGACTAACACAGGCCTCTAGTAATGGCCCAGAAGTAGATGGTCATCGTAGAAGGACAGCCCTGCTGGAACCTCACAAACATGAGGACAATTTGTTCTTATCTAGAGCAGAAACGGTTGCCAACCTTCCCTCCAAAGAAAAGGACTGTTGGGTGTGTGGGATGGGTCCGGTTGAGGTAGGGGCAGGCTTGCCCCTTATGGGAGTCCCAATAGGGGTGAACTTTACTATAGCATTGGCAGGAAAAATACCTCTTTATACTATGACCAACAATGTTAAGGTATATAATCAACCCAATGTATCCTATTACTTGAGGCCTGGTAATGTCTCAATCCCACCCATTTCAGTGGCTGGGGTGATGACTGCCCCTTGGTGTATTAGAGGATATGGAGATCACCATTTGGGTGAATTGAAATGTAATTGTACTATGAATCTTAATGGATCAAATGCTTGCAATTTAACAGTAATACAGGAGAATGGTCAGGCAGATAAGGAACCATTTAAAATGTGGGTTGACAAACATAGCACAACTCTGAGAGGAGCCCCACATGGCACCTATTGGCTGTGTGGTAAGATGGCTTACTATAGCCTGCCCTCGAACTGGGGAGGTACGTGTACTGTTGGGTTTGTGGTGACAGCTAGGAGAACCGTTCCAAATAATGAGAGGGATCTGATGGCTCTGTTTAGAGACTACAAACTTCCTGGAATGAGGAGAGATAACGTCACTCACGCTGATGTCACTCACGCTCAGATACCTGCCTCCAGGTTCTTTGGTGTGTTTTTCTCTGGGTATGGAGTTGTATGTGCCCTAGACCAAATCCATGACATCTCTGGACACATAGAGAACATTGGCAATGCAAGTAGAAATTCCCTGGAACAATTGAATGGGGAACTAAAAGAAATGCTTAAGTTATCTCTGCAAAACAGAGAGGCTCTTGAATATCTTCTGGCAGGTCAAGGGGGCACTTGTGCAATCATTGGGGCTGACTGTTGTATTTTTGTTCTCCCAGATCACTCTTCTAATGTGACTGATCTTGCAGAATATATTGCCACTGCGGCTTAGAAAAATCCCCCCAAACCAGAGTGGATGCTTGCAACTTGGTTGGAATCCCTGTTTGGATGTTAGGTTGCAGCGGTGGCTGGGCTGCAGCATGTGTTTTTTACTTGGTTTTCTTGATTATTATTAACTATATATTATTATTATTATAAGGCTGTGCCTCCTAATAGTAAAAGCTAATACGATCTCAGCAGCTGTCATGTTTAATGCTCCTTTCAGAGGACGATGGGACTGATGAGCTGCAGACTCTGGATGAGCTTCCATTTCCCCCTGCAGAGAAAGATGCTGAGTCATGATTGAAGGTTGTTTTCCTTTAACAAGGTTAGAAGGTAATATAATTTCCTCCTGTAGAGAAGGATGCTGAGTCATGATTGAAGGTTGTTTTCCTTTAACAAGGTTAGAAGGTAATGTAATTTCTCCCTGTAGAGAAGGATGCTGAGTCATGGTTGAAGGTTGTTTTCCTTTAACAAGGTTAGAAGGTAATATAATTTCTCCCTGTAGAGAAGGATGCTGAGTCATGATTGAAGGTTGTTTTCCTTTAACAAGGTTAGAAGGTAATGTAATTTCTCCCTGTAGAGAAGGATGATGAGTCATGATTGAAGGTTGTTTTCCTTTAACAAGTTTAGAAGGTAATAACATTGGAAAGAGAGCACCAACTTTTTGAAGGGTTTGTCCTTTAAAAGTTGTAGCTTACTGCAGCACAGCTTGCATGCCGCAGAATTCTATGGCACGTTATTTAAGTGTCAGCCACTGTCACCATTAACAGTCTGTTGGCCTTAAGATAGAAGCTGTTTTTGGTCCCAGCTTTGATACACATGTTCTGACCTCGCCTCCTGGATGATAGCGGGGTGAACAGGTAGTGGCTCGGATGGTTGTTATCTTTGAAGATATTTTTGGCATTCCTGTAACATCGGGTGGTGTAGGTGTGGTGTCTTGGGAGGCAGGTAGTTTGCCCCTGGTGATGCGTTGTGCAGACCTCACTATATAAACATGTGTTATGTTGTATTGTTAAATAATAACGTGTAATATGAATGCATTTTTGTACTACAGAATTTTAAAATGTAATTTACATTGAATGAATGACAGCTCTTCCTAAGGCCCTATGTCTCTGTGCAGGTGTAAGGCATGGTGTTAGGTTGTACGCAGAGAGAGAGAGCCAGGCCCTAAGGCATTCTTTCTAAGACAAACACATTTAAAAAACATATTTATACATATGAACATTTATTGGCTATTAAAGTGTACTATTGGGAAATAATATGTATGATTTATATAAAGGTTTAGTAAAAATAAAAATAAAAACATTTTTTTAAATGTTCAAAACATTCTGGTATATTTTTAATATTGTATTGTAAACTTTTAATAATTGCAATATGTTTACATTTATGTAATAAAGTTAAAAAGGAAAAATAATCGGGTGTTAAATATAAAATTGTATGAATGAATGACAGCTCTTCCTTTGGCCCTGTGTGTGTGTGTGTGTGTGTGTGTGTGTGTGTGTGTGTGTGTGTGTGTGTGTGTGTGTGTGTGTGTGTGTGTGTGTGTGTGTGTGTGTGTGTGTGTGTGTGTGTGTGTGTGTGTGTGTGTGTGTGTGTGTGTGTGTGTGTGTGTGTGTGTGTGTCCAGGCTCCAGACTGCATGGACAGCCTACTCGTTCCTCGTAAATAGCCCAGTACTGACCTGCCAACCGTCATTTTCGGGTTCCAGCAAGTACCAGTCAAAAGTTTGAACCCACCTACTCATTCCGGGATTTTTCTATATTTGAACTATTTTCTACATTGTAGAATAATAGTGAAGAGATCACCACTATGAAATAACACAGAATCAGTTAAGAACAAACTACTATTCATACGGACAGCAGGACACCTTACTCCCCAACAGGGAGTTGAACCCGGTCTCCTGCGTGCCCTGCATTCTGTAGTGCAGACATGGCCTGCTCTCCCTTAGGTAAGGAATTAGCCACTTTCCCATGTTAACTACAGTATGTATTGCAGACTACATAGTAGCCCAAAAAACAAGTAAACACATTTCGTTAATAAAATAGTGATTTAAAAAATACTCTTTCTAAATTCAGATGTTGATTTAGTTATGGATCCATAATGAATTACTATGGTAATAAATATCCCTGATTTAATGAAATATTGGAACAAAGTTGTCTAATGAAGGTAAATAAATAATACATTTCTGGAAAATACTAGTACAGTTCCATTATGGATGTTAGCAGAACAATAGACGTGTCTATTAGCAGAACAATAGACTTGTCTATTAGCAGAACAATAGACTTGTCTATTAGCAGGGCTATTCGCAGAACAATAGACTTGTCTATTAGCAGGGCTATTCGCAGAACAATAGACTTGTCTATTAGCAGGGCTATTCGCAGAACAATAGACTTGTCTATTAGCAGAACAATATACTTGTCTATTAGCAGGACTACTAGCAGAACAATAGACTTGTCTATTAGCAGAACAATAGACGTGTCTATTAGCAGAACAATGGACTTGTCTATTAGCAGAACAATGGACTTGTCTATTAGCAGGGCTGTTAGCAGAACAATAGACTTGTCTATTAGCAGGACTATTAGCAGAACAATAGACTTGTCTATTAACAGAACAATAGACTTATCTATTAGCAGGACTATTAGCAGAACAATAGACTTGTCTATTAGCAGGACTATTAGCAGAACAATAGACTTGTCTATTAGCAGAACAATAGACTTGTCTATTAGCAGAACAATAGACTTGTCTATTAGAAGAACAATAGACTTGTCTATTAGCAGAACAATAGACTTGTCTATTAGCAGAACAATAGACTTGTCTATTAGCATGACTATTAGCAGAACAATAGACTTGTCTATTAGCAGGACTATTAGCTATTAGCAGAACAATATACTTGTCTATTAGCAGGACTACTAGCAGAACAATAGACTTGTCTATTAGCAGGGCTATTAGCAGAACAATAGACTTGTCTATTAGCAGGGCTGTTAGCAGAACAATAGACTTGTCTATTAGCAGAACAATAGACTTGTCTATTAGCAGGGCTGTTAGCAGAACAATAGACTTGTCTATTAGCAGAACAATCGACTTGTCTATTAGCAGGACTATTAGCTATTAGCAGAACAATCGACTTGTCTATTAACAGGGCTGTTAGCAGAACAATAGACTTGTCTATTAGCAGAACAATCAACTTGTCTATTAGCAGGACTATTAGCTATTAGCAGAACAATCGACTTGTCTATTAACAGGGCTGTTAGCAGAACAATAGACTTGTCTATTAGCAGAACAATAGACTTGTCTATTAGCAGGACTACTAGCAGAACAATAGACTTGTCTATTAGCAGGGCTGTTAGCTATTAGCAGAACAATTGACTTGTCTATTAACAGGGCTGTTAGCAGAACAATAGACGTGTCTATTAGCAGAACAATGGACTTGTCTATTAGCAGAACAATGGACTTGTCTATTAGCAGGGCTGTTAGCAGAACAATAGACTTGTCTATTAGCAGGACTATTAGCAGAACAATAGACTTGTCTATTAGCGGGACTATTAGCAGAACAATAGACGTGTCTATTAGCAGGACTATTAGCAGAACAATAGACTTGTCTATTAGCAGAACAATAGACTTGTCTATTAGCAGAACACTAGACTTGTCTATTAGCAGAACAATAGACTTGTCTATTAGCAGAACAATAGACTTGTCTATTAGCAGAACAATAGTCTTGTCTATTAGCAGGACTATTAGCAGAACAATAGACTTGTCTATTAGCAGGACTATTAGCTATTAGCAGAACAATATACTTGTCTATTAGCAGGACTACTAGCAGAACAATAGACTTGTCTATTAGCAGGGCTATTAGCAGAAATAGACTTGTATATTAGCAGGGCTGTTAGCAGAACAATAGACTTGTCTATTAGCAGAACATTCAACTTGTCTATTAGCAGGACTATTAGCTATTAGCAGAACAATCGACTTGTCTATTAACAGGGCTGTTAGCAGAACAATAGACTTGTCTATTAGCAGAACAATAGACTTGCCTATTAGCAGAACAATAGACTTGTCTATTAGCAGGACTATTAGCTATTAGCAGAACAATCGACTTGTCTATTAACAGGGCTGTTAGCAGAACAATAGACTTGTCGATTAGCAGAACAATAGACTTGTCTATTAGCAGGGCTGTTAGCAGAACAATATACTTGTCTATTAGCAGAACAATAGACTTGTCTATTAGCAGAACTATTAGCTATTAGCAGAACAATAGACTTGTCTATTAACAGGGCTGTTAGCAGAACAATAGACTTGTCTATTAGCAGAACAATAGACTTGTCTATTAGCAGAACAATATACTTGTCTATTAGCAGAACAATAGACTTGTCTATTAGCAGAACAATATACTTGTCTATTAGCAGGACTACTAGCAGAACAATAGACGTGTCTATTAGCAGGGCTGTTAGCAGAACAATAGACTTGTCTATTAGCAGGACTATTAGCTATTAGCAGAACAATAGACTTGTCTATTAACAGGGCTGTTAGTTTAACAATATAATTGTCTATTAGCAGGGCTATTAGCAGAACAATAGACTTGTCTATTAGCAGAATAATATACTTGTCCATTAGCAGGGCTGTTAACAGAACAATAGACTTGTCTATTAGCAGAACAATAGACTTGTCTATTAGCAGGGCTGTTAACAGAACAATAGACTTGTCTATTAGCAGGACTATTAGCAATTAGCAGAACAATAGACTTGTCTATTAGCAGGACTATTAGCTATTAGCAGAACAATAGACTTGTCTATTAGCAGAACAATAGACGTGTCTATTAGCAGGGCTGTTAGCAGAACAATAGACTTGTCTATTAACAGGGCTATTAGCGGAACAATAGACGTGTCTATTAGCAGGGCTGTTAGCAGAACAATGTACTTGTCTATTAGCAGAACTGTTAGCTTGTCTATTAGCAGGGCTGTTAGCAGAACGATATACTTGGCTATTAACAGGGCTGTTAGCAGAAGAATACAAAGAATAATCCCGCACAACAACCAGGCGGGCCGGCTGTCTAATAAAGACAAACTAATCATACCCACAGGTGCTACCAATAAACATACAAGGAGGGGGAGAAAAGACTATCTGTGGCAGCTAATAGGCCGGTGACGACGACCGCCGAGCGCCACCCGACCAGGAAGGGAAACCACCTTCAGTCGGACTCGTGACAGACAGTAATCTTTGAGTGAGAATAGTGTCATTATAACAATCATTTAAATCTATATGGAGGTCTGACAGTTATCTTTGTTATGTTACACTATTCTCCCTCAATCATTTAAATCTATATGTTGTGCAACAAGGGTTTCTTCTCAGTTTTACTAGAGTTTTGACTATTGTCGTTTATCTCGTAGTACTTTCTGTTCTATATTCCACTTTGTTGTTGTTTATAGTTTCACTCAATGCCGGGGGGTTAAGAAATCATGTAAAGCACAATGCCTTGTTTTTATATTGCCAAACAGCTTAAAACAGATTTATGCCAACTTCTACAGATCTCATTGGGGAAATGATTTGTGTCTCCTGGTTCTGACCTCTCTGCTGGAGTCCCCACTCTAATGAATCAGTTCAATGGAAGGATTTTACACTCAGACTGGGACCCTATTGGTCACTTTCTGTGTCTTGTCATCAACTGTGATGACATCATCATTATTACCAACATTCATTGGTTCAATTCCAAACTTGAAAATGATCAGTGACTTGAATCTTTGGAAAAGCATATTCTCCACTGGCTAACCAAGTTCCCTCATGCTTTACTTATAGTAGGCTAACCAAGTTCCCTCATGCTTTACTTATAGTAGGCTAACCCAGTTCCCTAATGCTTTACTTATAGTAGGCTAACCAAGTTCCCTAACGCTTTACTTATAGTAGGCTAACCAAGTTCCCTAATGCTTTACTTATAGTAGGCTAACCAAGTTCCCTAACGCTTTACTTATAGTAGGCTAACCAAGTTCCCTAATGCTTTACTTATAGTAGGCTAACCAAGTTCCCTAATGCTTTACTTATAGTAGGCTAACCAAGTTCCCTAACGCTTTACTTATAGTAGGTGGGGATTTTAATATTTCTCTGAATCATTTAAATGACAGATGAGAGTCCATTTCTATGAATATTAGTTTGACCTCCAGGACAGTCCATTTCTGTGAATATTAGTTTGGCCTCCAGGACAGTTCATTTCTGTGAATATTAGTTTGGCCTCCAGGACAGTTCATTTCTATGAATATTAATTTGGCCTCCAGGACAGTTCATTTCTATGAATATTAGTTTGACCTCCAGGACAGTCCATTTCTGTGAATATTAGTTTGGCCTCCAGGACAGTTCATTTCTATGAATATTAATTTGGCCTCCAGGACAGTTCATTTCTATGAACATTAGTTTGGCCTCCAGGACAGTTCATTTCTATAAATATTAGTTTGAGGCAGTTGATGGAAAGGTTTGATATTCTAGATATTTGGAGAGTGAAGTTTCCTAATGACGAGTCTTTAACTTGGAGTAATAAGACCCACTCCAGACAATCACCACAGATCTTTGGCTGGTGTCTAAATGTTTTGATTAACAGGCTATTTCTGTTAACATCCTGGTCACTCCCCTTTCTGACCATAGAACTGTTAATATTGACATTACACTGTTTATCTCTGATAATGGCCCTTACTGATCATAGAGCTGTTTATATTGACATTACACTGTTTATATCTGATAATGGCCCTTACTGATCATAGAGCTGTTTATATAGACATTACACTGTTTATCTCTGATAATGACCCTTACTGATCATAGAGCTGTTTATATTGGCATTACACTGTTTATCTCTGATAATGGCCCTTACTGATCATAGAGCTGTTTATATTGACATTACACTGTTTATCTCTGATAATGACCCTTACTGATCATAGAGCTGTTTATATTGACATTACACTGTTTATCTCTGATAATGGCCCTTACTGATCATAGAGCTGTTTATATTGACATTACACTGTTTATCTCTGATAATGGCCCTTACTGATCATAGAGCTGTTTATATTGACATTACACTGTTTATCTCTGATAATGGCCCTTACTGATCATAGAGCTGTTTATATTGACATTACACTGTTTATCTCTGATAATGGCCCTTACTGATCATAGAGCTGTGTAATTAAACACTTCTGGAACAACGCTATGAATAACAATTCATACAGTAATAACTGGGAGCTTTTTAAGGTTGGAAAATATGCAAGAAACTCCCATGTTATTGTTGCCAAGACCAGGAGAGCTGAAGAAGAAAGTGTACTTACAAAGATCACCTGTCTTGTTCAAAAGCCTGTTGAAAGTCTTTCAGAGGAGGATAAATCTGTTCTGTTTGATCTACAACACCAGGTGGATGATATGTATAGACTGAAAGCAGACAGAACCTGTGTCAGATGTAGGTAGAAATGGAGGAGGATAAATCTGTTCTGTTTGATCTACAACACCAGGTGGATGATATGTATAGACTGAAAGCAGACAGAACCTGTGTCAGATGTAGGTAGAAATGGAGGAGGATAAATCTGTTCTGTTTGATCTACAACACCAGGTGGATGATATGTATAGACTGAAAGCAGATGGAACCTGTGTCAGATGTTGGTAGAAATGGAGGAGGATAAACACAATTAATCAGATTTTTTTCAGGTTTGAAAAATACCACTCTGAAAATAATAAAATTCAGCATTTAAATATGACTGGTCTCATCACAGATGATCCCACATTAATCTCCATCTTTAGTTACATCTTCTACAATATTGTGAGGTGTCCTCATCTTCTACAGTGTCGTGAGGTGTCCTCATCTTCTACAGTATTGTTAGGTGTCCTCATCTTCTACAGTATCGTAAGGTGTCCTCAACTTCTACAGTATTGTGAGGTGTCCTCATCTTCTACAGTATTGTGAGGTGTCCTCATCTTCTACAGTATTGTGAGGTGTCCCCAACTCTGTTTTGATTGTCTGGGGGATGTGAAATCAGTTGGTGAGGCTGACAGGGAACAGTGTCATGACCCTATTATAGTTGAACACATCACATATCTGCTGAGACTGATGGTGTATCTGCTGAGACTGATGGTGTATCTGCTGAGACTGATGGTGTATCTGCTGAGACTGATGGTGTATCTGCTGAGACTGATGGTGTATCTGCTGAGACTGATGGTATATCTGCTGAGACTGATGGTGTATCTGCTGAGACTGATGGTGTATCTGCTGAGACTGATGGTGTATCTGCTGAGACTGATGGTGTATCTGCTGAGACTGATGGTGTATCTGCTGAGCCTGATGGTGTATCTGCTGAGACTGATGGTGTATCTGTTGAGACTGATGGTATATCTGCTGAGACTGATGGTGTATCTGCTGAGACTGATGGTGTATCTGCTGAGACTGATGGTGTATCTGCTGAGACTGATGGTGTATCTGCTGAGACTGATGGTGTATCTGCTGGGACTGATGGTATATCTGCTGAGACTGATGGTGTATCTGCTGAGACTGATGGTGTATCTGCTGAGACTGATGGTGTATCTGCTGAGACTGATGGTGTATCTGCTGAGACTGATGGTGTATCTGCTGAGACTGATGGTGTATCTGTTGAGACTGATGGTGTATCTGCTGAGACTGATGGTGTATCTGCTGAGACTGATGGTGTATCTGCTGAGACTGATGGTGTATCTGCTGAGACTGATGGTGTATCTGCTGAGACTGATGGTGTATCTGCTGAGCCTGATGGTGTATCTGCTGAGACTGATGGTGTATCTGTTGAGACTGATGGTATATCTGCTGAGACTGATGGTGTATCTGCTGAGACTGATGGTGTATCTGCTGAGACTGCTGGTGTATCTGCTGAGACTGATGGTGTATCTGCTGAGACTGATGGTGTATCTGCTGGGACTGATGGTGTATCTGCTGAGACTGATGGTGTATCTGCTGAGACTGATGGTGTATCTGCTGAGACTGATGGTGTATCTGCTGAGACTGATGGTGTATCTGCTGAGACTGATGGTGTATCTGCTGAGACTGATGGTGTATCTGCTGAGACTGATGGTGTATCTGCTGGGACTGATGGTGTATCTGCTGAGACTGATGGTGTATCTTCTGGGACTGATGGTGTATCTGACTGATGGTGTGATCTGCTGAGACTGATGGTGTATCTGCTGAGACTGATGGTGTATCTGCTGAGACTGATGGTGTATCTGCTGAGACTGATGGTGTATCTGCTGAGACTGATGGTGTATCTGCTGAGACTGATGGTGTATCTGCTGAGTTTTACACAACTGTTTACAGAACAGTAAGTCCCTTTTCTGATGGTCTTTTCTGATTACATTGTAAATAATGCTCTCCCTCCCAGTCTGACTCCAGGTCTGATTACATTGTAAATGCTCTCCCTAGTCTGATTCTCCCTCCCAGTCTGACTCCAGGTCTGATTACATTGTAAATAATGCTCTCCCTCCCAGTCTGACTCCAGGTCTGATTACATTCATCCATAAGCCCAAGAAAGACTTGCTTCTCCTCTATAATTTACATCCTGTCTGTCTGACTACTAAATATTAGCTTCTATATTTGCAAAAAGAATGAAAGCAGTGTTGGACGCAATTATAGAGGAGACCCAATCTGGCTTCATGAGGAATAGACAGATGTTACAGACTGTGTGATAGACATATGTTACAGACTGTGTGATAGACATATGTTACAGACTGTGTGATAGACACATGTTACAGACTGTGTGATATACATATGTTACAGACTGTGTGATAGACATATGTTACAGACTGTGTGATAGACAGATGTTACAGACTGTGTGATAGACATATGTTACAGACTGTGTGATAGACAGATGTTACAGACTGTGTGATAGACAGATGTTACAGACTGTGTGATAGACATATGTTACAGACTGTGTGATAGACAGATGTTACAGACTGTGTGATAGACAGATGTTACAGACTGTGTGATAGACAGATGTTACAGACTGTGTGATAGACATATGTTACAGACTGTGTGATAGACACATGTTACAGACTGTGTGATAGACATATGTTACAGACTGTGTGATAGACACATGTTACAGACTGTGTGATATACATATGTTACAGACTGTGTGATAGACATATGTTACAGACTGTGTGATAGACAGATGTTACAGACTGTGCTAGACAGATGTTACAGACTGTGTGATAGACAGATGTTACAGACTGTGTGATAGACATATGTTACAGACTGTGTGATAGACAGATGTTACAGACTGTGTGATAGACATATGCTACAGACTGTGGGATAGACATATGTTACAGACTGTGTGATAGACAGATGTTACTGACTGTGTGATAGACATATGTTACAGACTGTGTGAATCCCTCTATCTGCAATATTCCACTTAAGGAAAATGTAACATACCTTGGGATTACCATATCTAAGGATCAACAGAAAATAAGCTCATTCAATGTGTGTACTTATTATTGAAGAAAACAAATGAAAAGAAGTTGAACCAATGGTTGCAGAGGATTTATCCTTGAAAGGTTGAGTGTTGCTATCTAAAGATGAAGTTATTTCCAGATCTACTTCCAGATCTACTTCTAGATGTAGTTATAGATCTATTTCCAGATCTACTTCCAGATCTACCTACAGATCTATTTACAGATCTACGTACAGATCTACTTAGTTCCTGAATTAAGTTTTGAGATTATGCTGCAGGATATAGAGGTAATTTGTGGTTTAGTACATTACCCTGCGTGACTGCTTATTGCATTGCTCCACACCACCACAAGGGGGAGGTAGAGCACTGACTATGCTCTTGGGTTCCAAGGCGCTAATTTGTCTAATGTAGCTGGCAGTGAATGAATGGGCTGATGTAGCTGACAGTGAATGAATGGGCTGATGTAGCTGACAGTGAATGAAGGGGCTGATGTAGCTGACAGTGAATGAATGGGCTGAAGTAGCTGACAGTGAATGAATGGGCTGAAGTAGCTGACAGTGAATGAATGGGCTGATGTAGCTGACAGTGAATGAATGGGCTGATGTAGCCGACAGTGAATGAATGGGCTGTTGTAGCTGACAGTGAATGCATGGGCTGATGTAGCTGACAGTGAATGAATGGGCTGATGTAGCTGACAGTGAATGAATGGGCTGATGTAGCTGACAGTGAATGAATGGGCTGATGGAGCTGACAGTGAATGAATGGGCTGATGTAGCTGACAGTGAATGAATGGGCTGATGTAGCTGACAGTGAATGAATGGGCTGATGTAGCTGACAGTGAATGAATGGGCTGATGTAGCTGACAGTGAATGAATGGGCTGATGTAGCTGACAGTGAATGAATGGGCTGATGTAGCTGACAGTGAATGAATGGGCTGATGTAGCTGACAGTGAATGAATGGGCTGATGTAGCTGACAGTGAATGAATGGGCTGATGTAGCTGACAGTGAATGAATGGACTGATGTAGCTGACAGTGAATGAATGGACTGATGTAGCTGACAGTGAATGAATGGGCTGATGTAGCTGACAGTGAATGAATGGACTGATGTAGCTGACAGTGAATGAATGGGCTGATGTAGCTGACAGTGAATGAATGGACTGATGTAGCTGACAGTGAATGAAGAGGCTGACATTATATAAGGACATCTGTCGTTATGAACATTTAGTTGATTTTACTATAAATAATACTAATACTACTTTAAAGAGAAATTGGGAAAAACATTTCTTTCTCACTAGGAGGATAAACACTCCTAACAACCCCACCACTAGGAGGTGTCCACAGGGTCTGATAAACACTCCTAACAACCAGACCACTAGGAGGTGTCCACATGGTCTGATAAACACTCCTGACAACCAGACCACTAGGAGGTGTCCACATGGCCTGATAAACACTCCTAACAACCAGACCACTAGGAGGTGTCCACATGGTCTGATAAACACTCCTAACAACCCCACCACTAGGAGGTGTCCTCATGGTCTGATTAACACTCCTAACAACCCCACCACTAGGAGGTGTCCACATGGTCTGATAAACACTCCTAACAACCCCACCACTAGGAGGTGTCCACAGGGTCTGATAAACACTCCTAACAACCCCACCACTAGGAGGTGTCCACATGGTCTGATAAACACTCCTAACAACCCCACCACTAGGAGGTGTCCACAGGGTCTGATAAACACTCCTAACAACCAGAACACTAGGAGGTGTCCACATGATCTGATAAACACTCCTAACAACCCCACCACTAGGAGGTGTCCACAGGGTCTGATAAACACTCCTAACAACCCCACCACTAGGAGGTGTCCACATGATCTGATAAACACTCCTAACAACCCCACCACTAGGAGGTGTCCACATGGTCTGATAAACACTCCTAACAACCCCACCACTAGGAGGTGTCCACATGTTCTGATAAACACTCCTAACAACCAGACCACTAGGAGGTGTCCACGGGGTCTGATAAACACTCCTAACAACCCCACCACTAGGAGGTGTCCACATGGTCTGATAAACACTCCAAACAACCCCACCACTAGGAGGTGTCCACATGGTCTGATAAACACTCCTAACAACCAGACCACTAGGAGGTGTCCACATGGTCTGATAAACACTCCTAACAACCCCACCACTAGGAGGTGTCCACATGGTCTGATAAACACTCCTAACAACCAGACCACTAGGAGGTGTCCACATGGCCTGGTAAACACTCCTAAAAACCAGAACACTAGGAGGTGTCCACATGGTCTGATAAACACTCCTAACAACCCCACCACTAGGAGGTGTCCACATGGTCTGATAAACACTCCTAACAACCCCACCACTAGGAGGTGTTCACAGGGTCTGATAAACACTCCTAACAACCCCACCACTAGGAGGTGCCCACATGGTCTGATAAACACTCCTAACAACCCCACCACTAGGAGGTGTCCACATGGTCTGATAAACACTCCTAACAACCCCACCACTAGGAGGTGTTCACAGGGTCTGATTAACACTCCTAACAACCCCACCACTAGGAGGTGTCCACATGGTCTGATAAACACTCCTAACAACCCCACCACTAGGAGGTGTCCACATGGTCTGATAAACACTCCTAACAACCCCACCACTAGGAGGTGTCCACATGGTCTGATTAACACTCCTAACAACCCCAACAATAGGAGGTGTCCACATGGTCTGATAAACACTCCTAACAACCAGACCACTAGGAGGTGTCCACATGGTCTGATAAACACTCCTAACAACCCCACCACTAGGAGGTGTCCACATGGTCTGATAAACACTCCTAACAACCCCACCACTAGGAGGTGTCCACATGGTCTGATAAACACTCCTAACAACCCCACCACTAGGAGGTGTCCACATGGTCTGATAAACACACCTTACAACCCCACCACTAGGAGGTGTCCACATGGTCTGATAAACACTCCTAACAACCCCACCACTAGGAGGTGTCCACATGGTCTGATTAACACTCCTAACAACCCCACCACTAAGAGGTGTCCACATGGTCTGATAAACACTCCTAACAACCCCACCACTAGGAGGTGTCCACATGGTCTGATAAACACTCCTAACAACCCCACCACTAGGAGGTGTCCACATGGTCTGATAAACACTCCTAACAACCAGAACACTAGGAGGTGTCCACATGATCTGATAAACACTCCTAACAACCCCACCACTAGGAGGTGTCCACAGGGTCTGATAAACACTCCTAACAACCCCACCACTAGGAGGTGTCCACATGATCTGATAAACACTCCTAACAACCCCACCACTAGGAGGTGTCCACATGGTCTGATAAACACTCCTAACAACCCCACCACTAGGAGGTGTCCACATGTTCTGATAAACACTCCTAACAACCAGACCACTAGGAGGTGTCCACAGGGTCTGATAAACACTCCTAACAACCCCAACACTAGGAGGTGTCCACATGGTCTGATAAACACTCCAAACAACCCCACCACTAGGAGGTGTCCACATGGTCTGATAAACACTCCTAACAACCCCACCACTAGGAGGTGTCCACATGGTCTGATAAACACTCCTAACAACCAGACCACTAGGAGGTGTCCACATGGCCTGGTAAACACTCCTAAAACCCCAGAACACTAGGAGGTGTCCACATGGTCTGATAAACACTCCTAACAACCCCACCACTAGGAGGTGTCCACATGGTCTGATAAACACTCCTAACAACCCCACCACTAGGAGGTGTCCACATGGTCTGATAAACACTCCTAACAACCCCACCACTAGGAGGTGTCCACATGGTCTGATTAACACTCCTAACAACCCCACCACTAGGAGGTGTCCACATGGTCTGATAAACACTCCTAACAACCCCACCACTAGGAGGTGTCCACATGGTCTGATAAACACTCCTAACAACCCCACCACTAGGAGGTGTCCACATGGTCTGATTAACACTCCTAACAACCCCACCACTAGGAGGTGTCCACATGGTCTGATAAACACTCCTAACAACCCCACCACTAGGAGGTGTCCACATGGTCTGATTAACACTCCTAACAACCCCACCACTAAGAGGTGTCCACATGGTCTGATAAACACTCCTAACAACTCTACCACTAGGAGGTGTCCACATGGTCTGATTAACACTCCTAACAACCCAACCACTAAGAGGTGTCCACATGGTCTGATAAACACTCCTAACAACACCACCACTAGGAGGTGTCCACATGGTCTGATAAACACTCCTAACAACCAGACCACTAGGAGGTGTCCACATGGCCTGATAAACACTCCTAACAACCCCACCACTAGGAGGTGTCCACATGGTCTGATAAACACTCCTAACAACCCCACCACTAGGATTTGTCCACATGGACTGATAAACACTCCTAACAACCCCACCACTAGGAGGTGTCCACATGGTCTGATAAACACTCCTAACAACCCCACCACTAGGAGGTGTCCACAGGGTCTGATAAACACTCCTAACAACCAGACCACTAGGAGGTGTCCACATGGTCTGATAAACACTCCTAACAACCCCACCACTAGGAGGTGTCCACATGGTCTGATAAACACTCCTAACAACCAGACCACTAGGAGGTGTCCACATGGTCTGATAAACACTCCTAACAACCCCACCACTAGGAGGTGTCCACATGGTCTGATAAACACTCCTAACAACCCCACCACTAGGAGGTGTCCACATGGTCTGATAAACACTCCTAACAACCCCACCACTAGGAGGTGTCCACATGGTCTGATAAACACTCCTAACAACCCCACCACTAGGAGGTGTCCACATGGTCTGATAAACACTCCTAACAACCCCACCACTAGGAGGTGTCCACATGGTCTGATAAACACTCCTAACAACCCCACCACTAGGAGGTGTCCACATGGTCTGATAAACACTCCTAACAACCCCACCACTAGGAGGTGTCCACATGGTCTGATAAACACTCCTAACAACCCCACCACTAGGAGGTGTCCACATGGCCTGATAAACACTCCTAACAACCCCACTACTAGGAGGTGTCCACATGGTCTGATAAACACTCCTAACAACCAGACCACTAGGAGGTGTCCACAGGGTCTGATAAACACTCCTAACAACACCACCACTAGGAGGTGTCCACATGGTCTGATAAACACTCCTAACAACCCCACCACTAGGAGGTGTCCACATGGTCTGATAAACACTCCTAACAACCAGACCACTAGGAGGTGTCCACATGGTCTGATAAACACTCCTAACAACACCACCACTAGGAGGTGTCCACATGGTCTGATAAACACTCCTAACAACCCCACCACTAGGAGGTGTCCACATGGTCTGATAAACACTCCTAACAACCCCACCACTAGGAGGTGTCCACATGGTCTGATAAACACTCCTAACAACCTGACCACTAGGAGGTGTCCACATGGTCTGATAAACACTCCTAACAACCCCACCACTAGGAGGTGTCCACATGGTCTGATAAACACTCCTAACAACCCCACCACTAGGAGGTGTCCACATGGTCTGATAAACACTCCTAACAACCCCACCACTAGGAGGTGTCCACAGGGTCTGATAAACACTCCTAACAACCCCACCACTAGGAGGTGTCCACATGGTCTGATTAACACTCCTAACAACCAGACCACTAGGAGGTGTCCACATGGTCTGATAAACACTCCTAACAACCCCACCACTAGGAGGTGTCCACATGGTCTGATAAACACTCCTAACAACCCCACCACTAGGAGGTGTCCACATGGTCTGATAAACACTCCTAACAACCTGACCACTAGGAGGTGTCCACATGGTCTGATAAACACTCCTAACAACCCCATCACTAGGAGGTGTCCACATGGTCTGATAAACACTCCTAACAACCCCACCACTAGGAGGTGTCCACATGGTCTGATAAACACTCCTAACAACCTGACCACTAGGAGGTGTCCACATGGTCTGATAAACACTCCTAACTGGTATGGTCAGATAGACTAGTGGTTTGAGTGGTGGTGGTCAGTAACTGGTATGGTCAGGTAGACTAGTGGTTAGAGTGTTTGGTCAGTAACTGGTATGGTCAGATAAACCAGTGGTTAGAGTGGTGGGTCAGTGACTGGTATGGTCAGGTAGACTAGTGGTTAGAGTGTTTGGTCAGTAACTGGTATGGTCAGATAAACCAGTGGTTAGAGTGGTGGGTCAGTAACTGGTATGGTCAGGTAGACTAGTGGTTAGAGTGGTGGGTCAGTAACTGGTATGGTCAGGTAGACTAGTGGTTAGAGTGGTGGGTCAGTAACTGATATGGTCAGGTAGACTAGTGGTTAGAGTGGTGGGTCAGTAACTGGTATGGTCAGATAGACTAGTGGTTAGAGTGGTGGGTCAGTAACTGGCATGGTCAGATAGACTAGTGGTTAGAGTGGTGGGTCAGTAACTGGTATGATCGGAGAGACTAGTGGTTAGAGTGGTGGGTCAGTGACTGGTATGGTCGGATAGACTAGTGGTTAGAGTAGTGGGTCAGTAACTGGTATGATCGGATAGACTAGTGGTTAGAGTGTTGGGTCAGTAACTGGTATGGTCAGGTAGACTAGTGGTTAGAGTGGTGGGTCAGTAACTGGTATGGTCAGATAGACTAGTGGTTAGAGTAGTGGGTCAGTAACTGGTATGATCGGAGAGACTAGTGGTTAGAGTGTTGGGTCAGTAACTGGTATGGTCAGGTAGACTAGTGGTTAGAGTGGTGGGTCAGTAACTGGTATGGTCAGATAGACTAGTGGTTAGAGTGGTGGGTCAGTAACTGGTATGGTCAGGTAGACTAGTGGTTAGAGTGGTGGGTCAGTAACTGGTATGGTCAGGTAGACTAGTGGTTAGAGTGGTGGGTCAGTAACTGGTATGGTCAGATAGACTAGTAGTTAGAGTGGTGGGTCAGTAACTGGTATGGTCAGATAGACTAGTGGTTAGAGTGGTGGGTCAGTAACTGGTATGTTCAGATAGACTAGTGTTTAGAGTGTTGGGTCAGTAACTGGTATGGTCAGGTAGACTAGTGGTTAGAGTGGTGGGTCAGTAACTGGTATGGTCAGGTAGACTAGTGGTTAGAGTGGTGGGTCAGTAACTGGTATGGTCAGATAGACTAGTGGTTAGAGTGTTGGGTCAGTAACTGGTATGGTCAGGTAGACTAGTGGTTAGAGTGGTGGGTCAGTAACTGGTATGGTCAGATAGACTAGTGGTTAGAGTGGTGGGTCAGTAACTGGTATGGTCAGGTAGACTAGTGGTTAGAGTGGTGGGTCAGTAACTGGTATGGTCAGATAGACTAGTGGTTAGAGTGGTGGGTCAGTAACTGGTATGGTCAGGTAGACTAGTGGTTAGAGTGGTGGGTCAGTAACTGGTATGGTCAGATAGACTAGTAGTTAGAGTGGTGGGTCAGTAACTGGTATGGTCAGGTATACTAGTGGTTAGAGTGGTGGTCAGTAACTGGTATGGTCAGGTAGACTAGTGGTTAGACTGGTGGTCAGTAACTGGTATGGTAAGGTAGACTAGTGGTTAGAGTGGTGGGTCAGTAACTGGTATGGTCAGATAGACTAGTGGTTAGAGTGGTGGGTCAGTAGCTGGTATGGTCAGGTAGACTAGTGGTTAGAGTGGTGGGTCCGTAGCTGGTATGGTCAGGAAGACTAGTGGTTAGAGTGGTGGGTCAGTAACTGGTATGGTCAGATAGACTAGTGGTTAGAGTGTTGGGTCAGTGACTGGTATGGTCAGGTAGACTAGTGGTTAGAGTGGTGGGTCAGTAACTGGTATGGTCAGATAGACTAGTGGTTAGAGTGGTGGGTCAGTAACTGGTATGGTCAGGTAGACTAGTGGTTAGAGTAGTGGGTCAGTAACTGGTATGGTCAGGTAGACTAGTGGTTAGAGTGGTGGTCAGTAACTGGTATGGTCAGATAGACTAGTGGTTAGAGTGGTGGGTCAGTAACTGGTATGGTCAGGGAGACTAGTGGTTAGAGTGGTGGGTCAGTAACTGCTATGGTCAGATAGACTAGTGGTTAGAGTGGTGGGTCAGTACCTGGTATGGTCAGATAGACTAGTGGTTAGAGTGGTGGTGGTCAGATAGACGAGTGGTTAGAGTGGTGGGTCAGTAACTGGTATGGTCAGGTAGACTAGTGGTTAGAGTGGTGGGTCAGTAACTGCAATGGTCAGATAGACTAGTGGTTAGAGTGGTGGGTCAGTAACTGGTATGGTCAGGGAGACTAGTGGTTAGAGTGGTGGGTCAGTAACTGGTATGGTCAGGTAGACTAGTGGTTAGAGTGGTGGGTCAGTAACTGGTATGGTCAGATAGACTAGTGGTTAGAGTGGTGGGTCAGTAACTGGTATGGTCAGATAGACTAGTGGTTAGAGTGGTGGGTCAGTAACTGCTATGGTCAGATAGACTAGTGGTTAGAGTGGTGGGTCAGTAACTGGTATGGTCAGGGAGACTAGTGGTTAGAGTGGTGGGTCAGTAACTGCTATGGTCAGATAGACTAGTGGTTAGAGTGGTGGGTCAGTAACTGGTATGGTCAGGGAGACTAGTGGTTAGAGTGGTGGGTCAGTAACTGGTATGGTCAGGTAGACTAGTGGTTAGAGTGGTGGGTCAGTAACTGGTACCCTGTAAAACAACACCTATCATACTACTATTACCCTGTAAAACAACCCCTATCATACTACTATGACTGGTCAGGTAGACTAGTGGTTAGAGTGTAAACAACACCTATCATACTACTATGACTGACCCTGTACAACAACACCTATCATACTACTATGACTGGTCAGTAACAACAACACCTATCATACAACAACATGGTCTATGACTGGTAGACTAGTGGTTAGAGTGGTGGGTCATACTACTATTGGTACAACAACACCTATCATATCGCTGGTTTGAAAACCTGACCCGTACTATGACTGACCCTGGTGAAAATCTGTCTGATGTGCCCTGAAGCAAGACACTTATATCTAATTTGCATCCATGGTCACCATGGTTACTATGACTGACCCTGTAAAACAACACCTATCACACTACTATGACCCTGTACAACAACACCTATCATACTACTATGACTGACCCTGTACAACAACACCTATCATACTACTATGGCCCTGTAGAACAACACCTATCATACTACTATGACTCTGTAAAACAACACCTATCATACTACTACGACAGACCCTGTAAAACAACACCTATCATACTACTATGACTGACCCTGTACAACAACACCTATCATACTACTATGACTGACCCTGTAGAACAACACCTATCATACTACTATGACTGACCCTGACTGAAAACAACACCTATCACACTACTATGACTGACCCTGTAGAACAACACCTATCATACTACTATGACTGACCCTGTAAAACAACACCTATCATACTACTATGACTGACCCTGTAAAACAACACCTATCATACTACTATGACTGACCCTGTAAAACAACACCTATCATACTACTATGACTGACCCTGTAAAACAACACCTATCATACTACTATGACTGACCCTGTAAAACAACACCTACCATACTACTATGACTGACCCTGTAAAACAACACATTTCACACAACCAATCTGATGTCTGTGACAATCAAACACTTTAAAGCTAACCAACATAAAGAAAATGACAGCATTGATGTTTTTTTATTACAACAGTTAATTTGACAATGCTGTTTATAAATCTAGTTGACATTCATCCCAGGACACCTTGACTTGCATTCCACTCTCACTGCAGAACAACATCCTCATGAAATCACATGACTTCTAGTTAGAGGAGAGGATTCCTGTGAACACGGCCTGCTACAAGCAGGAAACTAGTTCTGGACCAACCAGAAATGTGACATGTCTGGTTGACAGTTACCCTGAACGATGCATGTGTGAACTATCTTGTCATCTCTTTGGCTAACCACATTGGAACATTCTAGTCTTTAAGGACATGAACTGGCGGAACAGGTTTCAGCAAAGTATGGAGTCATTGTTTTCAGGAAGGTGTAACCATGCCGATGGGAGGGACAGGAGGCAGACTGAACTACTGTGCAGCCACCTGAACTACTGTCCTATAAATACAAACAGCCACCTGAACTAGTGTCCTACAAAGACAAACAGCCACCTGAACTACTGTCCTACAAAGACAAAGAGCCACCTGAACTACTGTCCTAGCCAGAGCATCTACACAAACAGCCACCCGAACTACAAAGACAAACAGCATCTACTGTCCACAAACAGCCACCCGAACTACTGTCCTACAAAGACAAACAGCATCTACACAAACAGCCACCTGAACTACTGTCCTACAAAGACAAACAGCCACCTGAACTACTGTCCTACAAAGACAAACAGCCACCTGAACTACTGTCCTACAAAGACAAACAGCATCTACACAAACAGCCACCTGAACTACTGTCCTACAGAGACAAACAGCCATCTGAACTATTGTCCTACAAAGACAAACAGCCACCTGAACTACTGTCCTACAAAGACAAAGAGCCACCTGAACTACTGTCCTACAAAGACAAAAGCCACCTGAACACTGTCCTACACTACTGTCCTACAAAACAGCCACCTGAACTACTGTCCTACAAAGACAAACAGCATCTACACAAACAGCCACCTGAACTACTGTCCTACAAAGACAAACAGCATCTACACAAACAGCCACCTGAACTACTGTCCTACAGAGACAAACAGCATCTACACAAACAGCCACCTGAACTACTGTCCTACAAAGACAAACAGCATCTACACAAACAGCCACCTGAACTACTGTCCTACAAAGACAAACAGCATCTACACAAACAGCCACCTGAACTACTGTCCTACAAAGACAAAGAGCCACCTGAACTACTGTCCTACAAAGACAAACAGCCACCTAAACTACTGTCCTACTAAGACAAACAGCCAACTGAACTACTGTCCTACAAAGACAAACAGCATCTACACAAACAGTGAATCTGAGAAAAATGGCTTTAAAGTTTGTTTTCTTGTCCATGCATATCAGCCATGACCACTGATCTGACCTATGACCCCTAAGTACTGATACTACACTCTGCCTTGGTATGACCTATGACCCATAAGTACTGATACTGCACTCTGCCTTGGTCTGACCTATGACCCCTAAGTACGATACTACACTCTGCCTTGGTATGACCTTAAACAGCTGTCTGGGTAATGAAACAGCAAAGTGCAGCATCTAGAAATCTAAATGTGTTGATCCAGATTTATTGTTGTTTTTCTGTTTGATGGAAACAGTTTGAGTTCTAACTACATTCCAACTGTATTTAATGGTGTTATGTAGTTGTGTTGTCATGTTGTGAATGTTGTATTGTAGCAGGCCGATATGATGGAGTTAGACACAGACAAGACACAGAGACAACAACAGAATAGGATATGATGGAGAGAGACACCAGACAAGACACAGAGACAGCAACAGACTATGATATGATGGAGAGAGATACCAGACAAGACACAGAGACAGCAACAGACTATGATATGATGGAGAGAGACACCAGACAAGACACAGAGACAGCAACAGACGACACAGAGAAAGTAATGGAGAGAGACAGAAGAATAGATTTCCAGACAGTTGTAGAATGTATGCCAAGACACATTGTAAGAGCTATAAAGAGAGAGGGAGAGAGAACAGGCAGAACCTGATATGTAAATGAGCAGAGCAAATGAAAGTAACTTTTGACGACCCGATGATCATGCAGACTCTGTTTCTATTGAGAGATAAAAGGTAAGACGACGATTGTTATGTGTCTAATATAGTTGATGATATTGTTATGTTTATTCAGATAGTTGATGATATTGTTATGTGTGTTCATATAGTTGATGATATTGTTATGTGTGTTCATATAGTTGATGATATTGTTATGTGTATTCATATAGTTGATGATATTGTTGTGTGTATTCATATAGTTGATGATATTGTTATGTGTATTCATATAGTTGATGATATTGTTATGTGTATTCATATAGTTGATGATATTGTTAAATGTATTCATATAGTTGATGATATTGTTATGTGTATTCATATAGTTGATGATATTGTTATGTGTGTTCATATAGTTGATGATATTGTTGGTGGACAGTGTTATAATAGTCCTACTCTCCTTAAATGTTTTTGATATTAATTAGATGCGTGGGGTGAATTTGTTCTGTGCACATCTGTGTGCCCCAGGGTGATCACTCCTACACGATCGAGAATCTAAAAGGGTTCTTTGGCTGTCCCCATAGGAGAACCCTTTGTAGAACCCTTGTTGGTACTAGGTAGAACCCTTTCCACAGAGGGTTCTACCTGGAATGCCAAATAATATTTGTTTGGAACCCTTTATTCTAAGAGTGTACTGTATCATTGGTCTATAGACTTGTCTTCTCAAAACAGACTTAAAACACAACAAGCAACAAACAAACATTTTATATTTCTAATCGACTGTTAACGCTTTTCACTCAGGAAGGTATGTTGTGTGAAAGAGATATTGTGGAGAGACTAACAATACCTTACACTTCCTGAAAACAGGTTGTGTGTATTCATTAGTGCCCACCGTAGCAAAACATTTGGCAACAGAAACTGTTTAGGTCACATTGTACAGCGTTTAGAGTAAACTGTTTATGCAACATTTTAAAACTATTGGCTGTGGAGTCATGCCTTGATCTACAACACCATAGAGAACCAAGGGCTCTCTGTGGTCAGGGTTTGACAGCAACATTTTAAAACCGTTGGCTGTGGAGTAAACTAATGAATACAACCCAGGTTGTTGCCTACGACTCGGCATGTTGATACCTGCCTGATGCTGAAACCTGATTGTAGCCTGAGGGGTAAACTATGATACTAGCTAGATATACTGGTTTTCTAAAGTTAGCCAGCTTCAGTTAGCTTCACATTCCAGCTCAGACCTCACCCATCAGAATATAAAGAACAGAACAGAAAATATCTCAATGACTTGACATGTTCTGGTTGTGAATTCAGGCTACAAGGTGAAAATCTTCCCAGGGATTATTGTAAAGTGTGTAGAGACATTAAATGTATGGTGTTATTTTTGTATAGTGAATGGAAGTAAAACACTCCTAACAGTAGATAAATTAAATGTATGGTGTAATGTTAGTATAGTGAAGTAAAACACTCCTAACAGTAACAGTAGATAAATTAAATGTATGGTGTAATGTTAGTATAGTGAAGTAAAAAAACACTAAAACACTCCTAACAGTAGATAAATTAAATGTCTGGTGTAATGTTAGTATAGTGAATGGAAGTAAAACACTCCTAACAGTCTACTTCTACTGAGACAGGTTGGTGTCAGTTTAATCACACAACACGGAGCTGACTGGACGTGGTCAAGTCAAATTCAATATATCAACATTCATATATTATAGTTCTACATTTAACATTTCATATGATAATGTAATTGTATCATAGTTCCACTATAGTGTAGTGATCCTCTATATTTCATATGATAATGTAATTGTATCATAGTTCCTCTATAGTGTAGTGATGGTGCTGCATATGATAGTGAAAGAAAACATTAAGTGATCCTCACAGAATACAGGCGGTGTTACCCAAGTTTGCCACAAAGTTTACGTACAACAATATATTGAACTAGGTGTTTGACTGAGCATAGTCTGAAATGCTATAACCACGGGAAGAAACTGTTCAGATTGGGGTCTATAACATCCAATCACAGAGGTTTACAGCAGCTGACAGTTTTCAACTATATAACTCAAACAGCTTTTTCAGATAAAGACATCATCTCTGTACAGATGTAGGATCTGACTTTGATCACCCTGTTGCAGGAAAACTAAAACTTGCAGTGTATTTGATGTTTTAAAAGGCTTTTGAAGTTTGTCATTTCCACTTTCCACTTTAAAATGTTAATTATAATCCACATAATTTTTCTGCTGTAGTAAACTGTCTCAAATTAAGATCCTACATCTGTAGCAAAATACCTGTCTTTCATGACATTCTCCTTTGACGATTTGACATCTTTTATTGACTGTTGTTTAGGCTGGTTGAATGAGTTGTCTATGAAAGCTACTTCATCTGTAAGAAAACAGGCGTCTGCACCAGTGACTGTAAGTTATGTGATTTCCAACATATGAAATTGAACTAAGTATGTTTGTAGCATACGCTAAAGTTATAAAATGGCTGTTGAAACTGTGGCACATATTTCTCAGTACATTAGAAGTCAGATAAATGTGTTGAGACGTAGCTGAAAGATGGGCAAACTTCATTGGTCTTAGCTTTCTACACACTATTATAAGGTTAGTATGTCAGACATTCAATAGTCAGAGTAGGTTGAATTGTGATCACTTATCATGCTGACTAAAACCTGATGGTCTGATGTTGAAAGAACTGATCTGAAGAGGTTTAGGCTGGTCATCTATGAATGTAGGTTATATACACATACATTCTCTGTCCTGCTACTGGTAGGACTATAACATTATGTGAACTGATCTGAACAGGTTTAGACTGGTCATCTATGATATGTAGCAACAGTACATTCCTGTCCTGCTACTGGTATTCTATAACATTTGACAACTGATCTGAACAGGTTTAGACTGGTCATCTATGATATGTAGGTTATATACAGTACATTCTCTGTAAGAAAACAGGTAGGACTATAACACCATGTGAACTGATCTGAACAGGTTTAGACTGGTCATCTATGATATGAGGTTATAAAGTACATTCTCTGTCCTGCTACTGGTAGTTATAAATTATGTGAACTGATCTGAACAGGTTTGACTGGTCATCATATGATATCTCAGTACATATAGAAGTCAGATCTGTCCTGCCACTGGTAGGACTATAACATTATGTGAACTTGATCTACACACATTTAGACTGGTCATTGATGTCAGTACATTCAATAGTCACACTAGGTTTCTCTGTCACTTATCATGCTGACAAACATTATGTGAACTGATCTGAACAGGTTTAGACTGGTCATCTATGATATGTAGGTTATATACAGTACATTCTCTGTCCTGCTACTGGTAGGACTATAACATTATGTGAACTGATCTGAACAGGTTTAGACTGGTCATCTATGATATGTAGGTTATATACAGTACATTCTCTGTCCTGCTACTGGTAGGACTATAACATTATGTGAACTGATCTGAACAGGTTTAGACTGGTCATCTATGATATGGAGGCTATAGCCGAGGGATAGACCTTGATCTGCATATCACAAACAAACTGCTATTATACATTATAACCTAGCCTACTTTACATAATATAAATCATATCACTAACAACCCACTACTATACATTATAACCTAGTCTACTTTACATAATATAACATATCATCACTAACAACCCACTACTATACATTATAACCTTGTCTACTTTACATAATATAACATCTACATATCACTAACAACCCACTACTATACATTATAACCTAGTCTACTTTACATAATATAACATCTACATATCACTAACAATGATTTCCCACTAATATACATTATAACCTAGTCTACTTTACATAATATAACATCTACATATCACTAACAACCCACTACTATACATTATAACCTAGTCTACTTTACATAATATAACATCTACATATCACTAACAACCCACTGACTATACATTATAATATAGTTTACTTTACATAATATAACATACCTTAACAAACACTACTATACATTATAACCTAGTCTATACTTTAACAAACATACTTATATTATAATTTACATTTTACATAATATAACATGACTAATTACTTATTGCTGTATAAAACCTTTCTGAATGGATCAGTGATTTCCTCCTCAGATCAATCATGTCCGTTTTTCACAACGACATATTCATGTGATTGCATTAAATCACCTGATTGTTTCTATATGTCTGTTAGTAAATGTTTTATTTCTCAAACGAGATAATGGATAAATGTGAACAATTGACATTCAGTAATTAGTTGTCACCATATTAACCACAACCAACATGTTGGATCTCTGTTTAGGGGTCAGTGCTCTAAAATGAGTCTCTCTGGGGAGAGAGAGGAGGGGGGCCCTGCCTCTAAAATGCATCTCTCTGGGGGACATGACACCAAAGCTAAGAGGTAAGATGACCATTTATAAAGAATTTATCGAGTTCATTAAAAAAATAAAGAGCTATCTTAAGATGAAACACTATATATCCATTGTTAATCAGGAATGGAATGTTGGTATCCTGTATATTTGACTGTGATATGTGGTTGTCTCACCTTGATATCTTAAGATGAATGCACTTACTGTAAATCAATCTGGATAAGAGCATCTGCTAAATCAGGGGTTCTCAATCCGGGGTCTGTGGAGGTACTGCAGGGGTTCTCAATCTGGGGTCTGTGGAGGTAACAACTCAGGGGTTCTCAATCCGGGGTCTGTGGACAACGTTGCAACAATGTTCATTTTCATCAAACTCATATTACACCCTAGATGCCTTCAAATGCCCAATTTATAGCCATGCCCAATTTAGGACTATTATTTAACAATGTGATGTTGCGCTCCAAAGGGAGAACTTGAAATAACACGATGTGTTTATTATTATACACTCTCAAATAACATGATGTAGATAATTAAATCATCAAAAGAAAAACGTGTTTAGAAAACAAGGTTCCTTATAGAGCCAAAAAGGCTTCTATCACTTCCTTAAAATATGAAATCAATAAAAGTTATATATATTTTGGGGTTCAGTGAAGAAGAACCTCCAGAGTTCTGATCAACAAAAGGTTCATGTTTTGAGGATGTGAACCCAGCAGCCCTCCAGTGGTCAGATCAATTCCACCTGTTTTTTCCAGCGCCCGGCCCGGGATTCGAACCAGCCACCTTTCGGTTCACAGCTCCAACTCCAACCTGAGTTAATCTTCAAAAATAAGCATGAGTTAATCTGCCAAAATGAAGACAAAATGCTATGCAGTTATACATAATTATTATACATAACTCATTGCCAAAATCAAAAGACATACTGTTGCATGTAGGTCTATATTATTTATGGGTTGATCACATAGAAATATAAAAACAATATTTTTAACTACTGCAAGCAATTACATGTGGCACAGGAACCACTGACTCACTGCATTATTCTATAGTATTATCAAGACACCTGCTGTTAACTCTTAACTACTTAGGACAGCTCACGTTATAGGTGTCCTAAATATCTGACCACTGTTGGGTAGGTAATTTAGGTAATGGGGAGGTAACTAGGTAATTTATACCCATAAGTGTAAAATGTCTTTATTCTCAGCACTTATACGACCAATTTTCTACTCTGAGACACTTTGTGGATGTGGACCCAGATCTCAACATATTATTATAAAAAAACATAGAATGTTTGTTTTACATAATAATACAAAAAGAATATTACTAAGGTAACCCACTGTAAAGACTGGGTTTAGTTGATTGTGTTCCACTGCTCATGTCCGCGTTCTGGAACTGTCCGCGTCCCCGTACAGAACCGTCCGCGTCCCCGTACAGAACTGTCCGCGTCCCCGTACAGAACTGTCCGCGTCCCCGTACAGAACCGTCCGCGTCCCCGTACAGAACTGTCCGCGTCCCCGTACAGAACCGTCCGCGTCCCCGTACAGAACTGTCCGCATCCCCGTACAGAACTGTCCGCGTCCCCGTACAGAACTGTCCGCGTCCCCGTACAGAACTGTCCGCGTCCCCGTACAGAACGGTCCGCGCCGCCGTTCGGTGTGGCGCCAAGCCGGTTACGCGCAGAGTGGACTGAGGTGATCTTGGGGAATAACGACGGAGATTGTTACAGTGTTGAGACACCGAAGTTTACTGTTCAATTTGCTTTTTTCTTTACGGTCAGGGACAGTATGAGTGTAGCCAGATCCTTTTCACTCTCTATCCTTGTTTCATTTTGTGGTTCACCGGATTCGTCATCATCATCGAGACGAGGGACAGACGAACGACCTGCTAACTAACCAAGCTATTCGGTACAGCTCGGTAAGCTAGCTAGCTACTCTACCAGCAGCATCCTAGTTATCCTAGCTAGTCGGTACAGCTCGGTAATCTAGCTAGCTACTCTACCAGCAGCATCCTAGTTATCCTAGCTAGTCAGTACAGCTCGGTAAGCTAGCTAGCTACTATACCAGCAGCATCCTAGTTATCCTAGCTAGTCGGTACAGCTCGGTAATCTAGCTAGCTACTCTACCAGCAGCATCCTAGTTACCATAGCTACCATGACATCATCACCGGCTGTCTGCATTTCTTGTGGACCGATGGAGCTCCCCGGTTGTTTCTTCCACCTGTTAAATCCCGGTGAGGCTTCTCCCTCTCTCGTTGACGGATGCTGTCTACCTCTGTCCGGTTCTCCTCTCTTCACTAGAAGGACGGTAACTTTAGTGTTTAACCCGTCTGTGTCCAAGGACCGAACTTTAGAATATTATTTTCAGGGTGCCTCAATAGCAGGTATTGAACACCGGGTAAATAATCACTAGTCAGAACCTCAACCTCAGTATACATTCATTATAAAAATCATCTTAATATCTGATTTTGTGAGTAAACAACCTCGAGAGTGCGTCTTACAGCCCGCCAATTAATTACATCATTCAACCCTCCCGGTTAGTAAATTTACCTCAACATCCCCCGGGGAAGGCAGAGTAACGACACCAGCCTTTTAGCGGGGCTGACAGACTGACGACAACGCTCGCGACGCTAAATGAATGTCGTCATTAATAATGACACACTGCTCGCGCGCCATCAACTAACGTCTGGAAGTCAGTTCTATTTGTGAAACTCTTCTTATGTTTCCCCATCTGAGCTCAGAGTAGATGAGAGATGTAATGTTTGTCTCTGTTGTGTTGAAGACCAATGAAGCAGGAGAGACCAGCCTCCCCTGTTCCCAGCTGTGTGTCCATGAAGAGTGACGGGTCTATGAATCCTCCTATAAAGTTTAGAGAGGGAGACTTTTCTACTGAACAAAGGTAAGAAGAACTCATGGGTCCTGGTCAGTGAGTTAAACAACACTGTCTCTAGTCATTTCTCCTCTCCCACCTTCCCATTTATTTGTGTTGTTTTCATAATCCATAGGCTAATAATTTTGTCCATTTTCATAGTCCTAAAACAATATTAAACAGACACAATGTTTCCTCTGTGTGTGTGTGTGTGTGTGTGTGTGTGTGTGTGTGTGTGTGTGTGTGTGTGTGTGTGTGTGTGTGTGTGTGTGTGTGTGTGTGTGTGTGTGTGTGTGTGTGCACTCCCTGGATGAGGAGTGGTAATCTCTATCCTGATTTTCTAGTCACTTTTACCTTTACCTACATGTACATATTACCTCAACTACCTGGTACCCTGCACATTGACTCAGTACTGGTTCTCCTTATAGTCTCATTATTACCTCAACTACCTGGTACCCTGCACATTGACTCAGTACTGGTACTCCTTATAGTCTCATTATTACCTCAACTACCTGGTACCCTGCACATTGACTCAGTACTGGTACTCCTTATAGTCTCATTATTACCTCAACTACCTGGTACCCTGCACATTGACTCAGTACTGGTACTCCTTATAGTCTCATTATTACCTCAACTACCTGGTACCCTGCACATTGACTCAGTACTGGTACTCCTTATAGTCTCATTATTACCTCAACTACCAACATTGACCTGGTACTTATAGTCCATTATTGCCTCAACTACCACCCTGCACATTGACTCAGTACTGGTTCTCCTTATAGTCTCATTATTACCTCAACTGCCTGGTACCCTGCACATTGACTCAGTACTGGTACTCCTTATAGTCTCATTATTGCCTCAACTACCTGGTACCCTGCACATTGACTCAGTACTGGTACTCCTTATAGTCTCATTATTACCTCAACTGCCTGGTACCCTGCACATTGACTCAGTACTGGTACTCCTTATAGTCTCATTATTGCCTCAACTACCTGGTACCCTGCACATTGACTCAGTACTGGTACTCCTTATAGTCTCATTATTAGCTCAACTACCTGGTACCCTGCACATTGACTCAGTACTCAGTACTGGTACTCCTCATATCCTCATTATTGCCTCAACTACCTGGTACCCTGCACATTGACTCAGTACTTATAGTCTCATTATTCAGTACCTGGTGACTCAGTACTGGTACTCCTTATAGTCTCATTATTACCTCAACTACCTGGTACCCTGCACATTGACTCAGTACCCAGTACTGTTTCTCCTTATAGTGTCATTATTACCTCAACTAGCTGGTACCCTGCACATTGACTCAGTACTCAGTAAACATGATTATAGTCTCATTATTACCTCAACTACCTGGTACCCTGCACATTGACTCAGTACTGGTACATATCTTATAGCCTCATTATTCCATGATTAACATTTGAGAGTGAAAAATACATCTCTTTCAGAAATGCTTTAAACAATAAAAGCTAATTTACTAACATTTCTGAAAAGTTATATATATCGTTTTGGAATGAAACTCTTCTTATGTTTCCCCATCTGAGCTCAGAGTAGATGAGAGATGTAATGTTTGTCTCTGTTGTGTTGAAGACCAATCCAGCAGGAGAGACCAGACTCCCCTGTTCCCAGCTGTGTGTCCATGAAGAGTGACCGGTCTATGAATCCTCCTCTAAACTTTAGAAAGGGAGACTTTTCTACTGAACAAAGGTAAGAAGAACTCATGGGTCCTGGTCAGTGAGTTAAACAACACTGTCTCTAGTCATTTCTCCTCTCCCACTTTCCCATTTATTGTTGTTGTTTTCATAATCCATAGGCTAATCATTTTTTCCATTTTCATAGTCCTAAAACAATATTAAACAAACACAACGTTCCCTCCCTGTGTGTGCGTGCGTGTGTGTGTGTGTGTGTGTGTGTGTGTGTGTGTGTGTGTGTGTGTGTGTGTGTGTGTACTCCCTGGATGAGGAGATGTAATCTCATGTTTTGTCCACAGAAACCAACAGGAGAGATCAGAGTCAGAGATTCTCAGTGGTCAGTCTTCCCAGAGTCATCAAACAGACCTGGCCTCCATATTCAGTGTATGTGGTCCTGTTGTGTCCATTTGTTTTTGTTTACCTCAAGTTAAGTTGATCTGTCAATCATTCATTAATGTGTTAATGAGAAAGCATTTAGTCTCTTGCTTAACTTATTTACTTTATTTATTTCAGTTGCTTGAAGAGAAAATGATGACATTTATGAAGAACGAGCTGAGGATGTTCAAGAGGATTCTTAGTCCAGAACTCCCAGAAGGCTTTGAGAGTCAGAAGCAGGATAAGGAAGTGGTGGATGCTGAAGATGAGAAGCAGGAGAGCAGTGCCAGAGAGGGGGCTCTGAAGATCACACTGCACATCCTGAGGAAAATGAACCAGAAGGAGCTTGCTGACACACTGGAGAAATGTAAGATCTGTCTGCCTCATGTTGAATGATGTTTTATAACATTTAAAAGCTGTAGCTAAAGTACAGCTAAAGTAGCTGTGTAACTCAATGATATTGTAGCAGCCTTAACACAACACGTAGTGACCTCATCAAGTAGCAGCAGGGATGACAACATTATTAATACCATCAATTTGTTGTACTGATTAATTTAGAGAAAGAGAGAACATTAATAATACCATCAATAATACCAATAATAATATAATCAGTCACACCAGTCTGTAATGCATTATGAAAACATTTACACATTTATACAGTCAGTTAAGAGAATAAATTATTATAATGTAAAACTTTCTAACAGTCCTTCAATACTGTAGGCATTAAAACAGACATCATATTAATATCCTCTGTGTTATTTCTAGATTCAGATGATCTTGCTGTGATTTGCCAACGTGAACTCAAATCTAATCTAAAGAAGAAGTTTCAATGTGTTTTTGAGGGAATCGCTAAACAAGGAAACCCAACACTTCTCAATAAGATCTACACAGAGCTCTACATCACAGAGGGTGGAACAGGAGAGGTCAATAATGAACATGAGCTGAGACAGATTGAGACAACAACCAGGAAACAACAAGACCAGAGACTGCAATCAAATGTAACGACATCTTCAAACCCTTAACTGGACAAGACAAATGTATCAGAACTGTGCTGACAAAGGGAGTCGCTGGCATTGGAAAAACAGTCTCTGTGCAGAAGTTCATTCTGGACTGGGCTGAAGGAAAAGCAAATCAGGATGTCCAATTTGTATTTTCATTCCCTTTCCGGGAGCTGAATTTGATGAAAGAGGACAAACACACTTTGGTTGATCTTCTTAATCACTTCTCAATGGAAACCAAACAATTAAGAATCTCCAACTACGACAAGTACAAAGTTCTGTTCATTTTTGATGGTCTGGATGAGTGCCGACTGCCCCTAGACTTCCAGAAGAACAAGATCTGTTGGGACGTCACAGAGTCAACCTCAGTGGATGTTCTGCTGACAAATCTCATCAGGGGAAATCTGCTTCCCTCTGCTCTCCTCTGGATAACTACCCGACCTGCAGCAGCCAATAAGATCCCTTCAGTGTGTGTTGACCAGGTGACAGAGGTACGAGGGTTCAATGACCCACAGAAGGAGGAGTACTTCAGGAAGAGATTCAGTGATGAGGACCTGGCCAGCAGAATCATCTCACACATAAAGACATCAAGGAGCCTCCACATCATGTGCCACATTCCAGTCTTCTGTTGGATTTCTGCAACAGTCCTTGAACACATGCTGAAACATAAGAGAGAAGAGATGCCCAAGACTCTGACTGAGATGTACACACACCTTGTGGTGTTTCATACCAAACAGAAGAATGAAAAGTATCTTGGGAAAGAAGAGACAGGTCCACACTGGAATAAAGAGAGCATTCTGTCACTGGGAAAACTGGCTTTTCAACAGCTTGTGAAGGGCAATCTGATTTTCTATGAAGAAGACCTGAAAGAGTCTGGCATTGATGTCAATGAAGCCTCAGTGTACTCAGGATTGTGCACACAGCTCTTTAAAGAGGAATGTGGGCTGTACCAGGACAAGGTGTACTGCTTCGTGCATCTGAGTATTCAGGAGTTTCTGGCTGCTGTATATGTGTTCCTCTCATTCATCAACAACAATGAGAATCTAATGGACAAACTGCAAACAAACAACGAGTCTGAAGTTACTGTCTACAAGAGTGCTGTGGATAAAGCCTTACAAAGTGAGACGGGAAACCTGGACCTTTTCCTCCGCTTCCTTCTGGGCCTCTCACTGGAGTCCAATCAGAAGCACTTACAAGGTCTACTGACAACGACAAGAAGCAGCTCACAGAGCCATGAAGAAACAGTCAAGTACATCAAGGAGAAGATCAGGGAGGATCTCTCTCCAGAGAGGAGCATCAATCTGTTCCACTGTCTGAATGAACTGAATGACCATTCTCTAGTGGAGGAGATCCAAAGCTACCTGAGATCAGGAAGTCTCTCAAAACCCAACCTGTCACCTGCACAGTGGTCAGCTCTGGTCTTTGTGTTGCTGACTTCAGAAAAGGAGCTGGATGTGTTTGACCTGAAGAAATACTCCAGATCAGAGGAAGGTCTTCTGAGGCTGCTGCCAGTGGTCAAAGCCTCCAGAGCTGCTCTGTGAGTAAATAAAATGACATTTAAGAACTAATCATCAGGAAGAAATATTCAGTTTAGAGAAAAATATGTATTATAATATGTATATAATATTATATTGAAAAACATATTGAACAAATTCACATTAGATAACAATAAGACCATACAATTCTAGGAAATCTAAGATTAATCTATATGTTATTTGAGAGAATAAACCAAATGCATCTGGCATTGTCCTTCTACACTACTGGTGTTAAATGAACAGTGTGTTTGTGAAGTCCTGATGATCTCTTTGTCAGGCTGTCAGGCTGTGGAGTCACAGAGGAAGGCTGTGCTTCTCTGGTCTCAGCTCTGGAGTCAAACCCCTCACACCTGAGAGAGCTGGACCTGAGTAACAATGACCTGAAGGATTCAGGAGTGAAGCTGCTCTCTGCTGGACTGGGGAATCCCCACTGTAAACTGGAGACTCTGAGGTCAGTATTCCTGTAGTTGGTCAACAAGTGATAACTGTTCACCAGATCCACATGTGTTTACCAGACACACATAGTCCACACCATATGTGTTTGGACAGTGAAGCTTACAGTTTTAAATGTGGTTGTGTTTTAGATTATAACTGAATGGTGAATAATGTCCTGTCATTTTGGAGTCACTTCACTTTTATTGTCAGTAAGAATAGAAGATGTTTCTGAACACTTCTACATTCATGTGGATGCTACTATGATTATGAATAAACATGAATGAATCATGAATGATGATGAATGAGAAAGTTACAGAGGCAGAAAGATCAGACCCCCTCTGTTATTGGTAATGGTGAGAGGTTAGCATGTTATGTTGTAGTCTCTGTTATTGGTAATGGTGAGAGGTTAGCATGTTTTGTTGTAGTCTCTGTTATTGGTAGTGGTGAGAGGTTAGTATGTTTTGTTGTAGTCTCTGTTATTGGTAGTGGTGAGAGGTTAGCATGTTTTGTTGTATCCTCTGTTATTGGTAATGGTGAGAGGTTAGCATGTTTTGTTGTAGCCTCTGTTATTGGTAATGGTGAGAGGTTAGGATGTTTTGTTGTAGCCTCTGTTATTGGTAATGGTGAGAGGTTAGTATGTTTTGTTGTAACCTCTGTTATTGGTAATGGTGAGAGGTTAGTATGTTTTGTTGTAACCTCTGTTATTGGTAATGGTGAGAGGTTAGCATGTTTTGTTGTATCCTCTGTTATTGGTAATGGTGAGATGTTAGCATGTTTTGTTGTAGTCTCTGTAATTGGTAATGGTAAGAGGTTAGCATGTTTTGTTGTAGTCTCTGTTATTGGTAATGGTGAGAGGTTAGTATGTTTTGTTGTAGCCTCTGTTATTGGTAATGGTGAGAGGTTAACATGTTTTGTTGTAGTCTCTGTTATTGGTAATGGTGAGAGGTTAGCATGTTTTGTTGTAGCCTCTGTTATTGGTAATGGTGAGAGGTTAACATGTTTTGTTGTAGTCTCTGTTATTGGTAATGGTGAGAGGTTAGCATGTTTTGTTGTAGTCTCTGTTATTGGTAATGGTGAGAGGTTAGCATGTTTTGTTGTAGCCTCTGTTATTGGTAATGGTGAGAGGTTAGCATGTTTTGTTGTATCCTCCTGTTATTGGTAATGGTGAGAGGTTAGCATGTTTTGTTGTAGTCTCTGTTATTGGTAATGGTGAGAGGTTAGCATGTTTTGTTGTAGCCTCTGTTTTTGATAATGGTGAGAGGTTAACATGTTTTGTTGTAGCCTCTGTTATTGGTAATGGTGAGAGGTTAGTATGTTTTGTTGTAGCCTCTGTTATTGGTAATGGTGAGAGGTTAACATGTTTTGTTGTAGTCTCTGTTATTGGTAATGGTGAGAGGTTAGCATGTTTTGTTGTAGTCTCTGTTATTGGTAATGGTGAGAGGTTAGCATGTTTTGTTGTAGCCTCTGTTATTGGTAATGGTGAGAGGTTAACATGTTTTGTTGTAGCCTCTGTTATTGGTAATGGTGAGAGGTTAGTATGTTTTGTTGTAGCCTCTGTTATTGGTAATGGTGAGAGGTTAGTATGTTTTGTTGTAGCCTCTGTAACTTTCTCATTCATTATTATTCATGATTCATTCATGATTTTTCTTAATCAAGGCATCATCAGGATTAATTTATTATTGTTTAGAAACATGTTATCTACTCTCTTAGACAGAAAATTTCTCCACTCATCATCCACCATTTTATTATTGCTCAAAACCCAACCAAAAAAACTGCAAATGCAACCAACGAGTTTACGACCAAATACTGAACTTTTTACTATTTTAATACACTATTAGTAAATTGGTCAGATTACTTATGTCTTCTTCTAATAGGGAGACTGGAAACATAAAGTGTTTTATTTTTCTAAATGGTGAAACAGATATGTATTAAAATATCCTCAAATAAAAGGTGACATTATATACTGTCACCTTATATGAAACATCTGATCTGAAATCCAAATGCTGGAGTATAGAGACACATTTAAAATGTTAGCTTCACTGTCTAAATAGATATGGTGTGGACTGTATACTCAATACAATCTAAATCTGATACCTCACTGTCTAAATAGATATGGTGTGGACTGTATACTCAATACAATCTAAATCTGATTCCTCACTGTCTAAATAGATATGGTGTGGACTGTATACTCAATACAATCTAAATCTGATTCCTCACTGTCTAAATAGATATGGTGTGGACTGTATACTCAATACAATCTAAATCTGATACCTCACTGTATGTCTTTTGACTGATACTGCTTTTTAAACTGGTCTGGTCATTCTACTCAAATTTGTTATATGCATTTTTCTATCTGCAGGCAATTCTTTGATAATTTGTCATTTCTAATAAGGATACATTCATTTATGAATAGATATGGAAGGTTTCAGGACACAGATATATCTGAATGTGTTGAAAACAATATACTGCCACTATTTTCACCACCAAAGAATAGCAGTGTGGTTTTAATATGATTTGACTCTTTGCAGGCTGTCAGGCTGTCTAGTCACAGAGGAAGGCTGTGCTTCTCTGGTCTCAGCTCTGAGGACAAACCCCTCACACCTGAGAGAGCTGGACCTGAGCTACAATCACCCAGGAGACTCAGGAGTCAGACTGGTCTCTGCTGGACTGGAGGATCCACACTGCAGACTGGAGAAACTCAAGTATGTAGAGGGTTTATGTCAATGTTCAAATCAGACAAGTTGGACTTATCAGGCTTGTTACAGTTTTTTTCGATTGCTAAACGACAGTGGGCACAACTGGAGTCACATGTGCAAAACTCTAACTACAGTCTGCACTACCAACAGTCACCTGAGCTAAACAGTTCACATCACCTGCAAAACTCATTCCAAGCAACACAACTCTTAACACATGGCTCAAAACACGCTCAGTGCAGCCAAACACTATGCACAACCCTCACTGAGATAACACACACTGTCACTCAGAACACACTGAGAGTAAAAACACTAGCATCAAACACCAATACAGAAAATACAAACTTTTCATCTTTACAGTTTGAACAATTTCAGTGACTTCATACAAAGTAATATTTTCTTCAAAGAAAAGAGTGACATTCTTTGATTTATGATTTATTAACATTTTTAGAACATAACAATTCTTTAAGGTAAATGAAAATTAGCAGTTTGCTTCAATAGTCTGTAGTAATTTACGGAATTACAGTAATGAGAAAAAAAAGGTAGAAACTAAAAGTACATACTGTAATTCGAACAAATAATTGAGGGGCTAATCCTGCCTCTCTCTAGCATCAGGCCACAGGTTGTCTTCAACATCACATCTAATGTTTTCTCTTGCCATGCACCTGGGGAAGAACCTTCTGGAGTGCCTTATCCATCCCTGGCAGTCCTCTGGACTCGTGTCCTCACATCCGCACGCATGGCTTCCAAAAGAGACATTTGGTCATGTGGGTGGTGACCAAACACTTTCCACCTCCAGGCAGAGAAAAACTCCTCTATTGGGTTGAGGAAGGGTGAATATGCACGCAGGTACAAAACCATAAATCTGTGATGTGCTGCAAACCAATCTGTGACAGCTGCAGAGTGGTGAAAAGCAACGTTATCGCAAACTATGACAAAAACTTGGGGGTGTCTTACTGGCTCCCCCTGTTCTGCTGGCAGTAGCTGAGCATAGAGCTGTTCTAGGAAAGCTATAAGCCTTTCTGTGTTGTATGGGCCAATGAGTGGTGTGTTGAGAAGCAAACCATCATTGGCCATTGCAGCACACATGGTGATATTTCCCCCCCTTTGGCCTGGAACCTCCACAGTGGCCCTTTGACCTATAACATTCCTTCCTGTGCGCCGTGTTTTGGCAAGGTTAAATCCAGCTTCATCGATAAATACAAATGAATGTGGTCTTTCCAGTGCTTCCACCTCCATTACTCTCTGAAAAACAGTAAGTGCACAGTTTTACTGTAGAAATGCTAGTGTTTTTTTTCCTGTAAATATTTTGTATAGCTGTGTACGTAACCTCAGACGTCTTACCTGGACATATTGGTATCTTTGCTCTTTTACCCGTTCACTGTTTCTCTCGAACGGTACAGTGTCTAACTGTTTCATTGTAACTTGGTGTTTCTTTAGGACTCGAGCAATAGTTGTTGTGCTGACAGAATTAACATTTTCAAATATATCATTATCAGCCAGCACTCTATCTTGAATCTCCCGCAGTTTTATTGCATTGTTGACAACAATAGCATTTTTCTTCCGCATCTGAATATATTTTTCCTCTTCCCCCTGTTGGGGGCCTTTGGGTCCTGTTGTAAAAATATATTTTACAGTCAAACTTACTGTAATATATATCTGTGTAAATATTCTATAATTGCATTACAAAATAGATTCCTGTAATGTTTTCATTTACTGTAAGGATGTAACTCTCACCTGTTTGTATGATGGAAAATTCACATTACAGATGCCACTGTGGATCTTTGCAGATTGGGTTGCACCTTCAACCCTGCCTCTTTCAATGAGAGACCATGGTTCACGACATGGTCTATAAGTCTAGCCCTTATTTCATCTGAAATAACAGCTCTTTGTCTTCTTTGTCTTCCTCCACGCATCCGCCCTCTCCCTGCCACCCTTCTCCCTCCACGAACCCATCTTCCTTGTTCCATTTCCAAAATGAGTCTTTCTGAGCTCTACCTATATATACTGTAATATGTGTGTGTGTTCACTAACAAGTCTAAAACAAGACACCTGCTTAGCCTTTCAGCTGAAATTGCAATCAGCAGTGTTTGAAAGGCACAAGACTGAAATCTATTCCGTTTTGAATGTGTGGTTCACAGTTTTGACAGCAGTGTGTTAGCATTTGAACAAAGTGCTGTAAATCCACAGTGTTGTGCAGGTTGTGGTTAAAGTCATGGGATAAGTGTGTAGGGTTTTGAAAACTGTGTTCAAGCAATGAAAAACGAACTAAAGTTTGGTCCACATGAACTGCTGCTGTGCAGACTGTAGTTAGAGTTTTGCACATGTGACTCCAGTTGTGTCCACTGTCGTTTAGCAATCGGAAAAAACTGTAATACAAACATTCTTACCACCACTTGGCCAATGGTATTTGCTGACTGTGTCTAGTGTGTGTGTGTGTGTGTGTGTGTGTGTGTGTGTGTGTGTGTGTTCAAGTGTATCACTCAATGACTGTCTGTTCTTCTGCTTACCACTACAGTGTGGAACATGGTGGAGAGAACAGAATGAAACCTGGGCTTAGAAAATGTGAGTGTTGACAGCTGTGAAGAATATGACTAAGAATAAGTCTTAATTCAAGTAAAGTCAAAGACCATCATCATTACTGACTTGGTTATATTAAATATCAGCTGTAGTTCTACAGAAGCAGAAATCAGGGACACCAAAGTTTACAAAGAGTTGCTTTGTGTGTGTGTGTGTGTGTGTGTGTGTGTGTGTGTGTGTGTGTGTGTGTGTGTGTGTGTGTGTGTGTGTGTGTGTGTGTGTGTGTGTGTGTGTGTGTGTGTGTGTGTGTGTGTGTGTGTGTGTGTGTGTGTGTGTGTGTGTGTAATTAATGGGAATAAGTGTGTTTTATATTACCATACAGTATAACATATGATCATTCAACAGTCTCAAGTTACCTTAACTTCTCCTTTTGACACCTAGAAACATTTACATTAAATGAATTAGTGGAAAGTGAGTTAACATTCTAATGTGAATGATGATGATTTCTAATATTGTGTCTGGTTTCATCCATCAGATGTCTGTGATCTCACACTGGACCCAAACACAGTAGACAGACGCCTCTCTCTGTCTGAGGGGAACAGAAAGGTGACAAGGAGGAGAGAGGAGCAGCCGTATCCTGATCACCCAGAGAGATTTAAGGACTGTGGACAGGTGCTGTGTAGAGAGGGTCTGACTGGGCGCTGTTACTGGGAGGTAGAGTGGAGTGGGAGAAGGGCTGATATAGGAGTGACATATAAAGGAATCAACAGGAGAGGAGAGGGTGCTGACTGTTGTCTTGGATACAATGACAAGTCCTGGATTCTGAACTGCTCTGACAACAGTTACTCTGCCTGGCACAATAATAATCTCACTACCATAGACGTCCCCCCCTCCAGCTCCCACAGAGTAGGAGTGTATCTGGACTGGCCAGCCGGCACTCTGTCCTTCTACAGAGTCTCCTCTGACACACTGACCCACCTGAACACATTCACCTCCACATTCACTGAGCCCATCTATCCAGGGATTCATAGTTGGTATGATGGCGACTCAGTGTCTCTGTGTCTAACACAACATGATGTTTCACTCTAATCATGGTTCAGTTATACACACTGGAGCGTCATTGTAGAATATCTCTCTGTGTGTAAACATCTCTATCCAGGGTGACTCCTCTTCAGTGTCTCTGTGTCAAACACAACATGATGTTTCACTCTAATCATGGTTCAGTAAGACACACTGGAGCATCAATGTAGAATATCTCTCTGTGTGTAAACATCTCTATCCAGGGTGACTCCTCTTCAGTGTCCCTGTGTCAAACACAACATGATGATTCAATCTATTCTTATGTGTTTATTTAACCTATATTTAACTTGACATGTCAGTTCTTATTTTACAATGACTTCCTACCCCGGCCAAACCCTCCCCTAACCCAGACGATGCTGGGCCAATTGTGTTGCCTTTCCCGATCGCTATTGTATCTGTTGAGATACAGCCTGGGAACTGTTACTGTAATTTAATTATACCAATGTGTTTTCATTAATTTAATTCCCTTAATATATTTTATGAGAACACAAACAAAATACATTCTAAATGACAAGTATCTCACAAGCATATTATGAAAATAAAACATCTTATCTATGTTATTCAACTAATGTTGATTCTGCGACGACATGCCCCTCTCAAGGGACTCAGTCCCTTCTGAAGAGTCAGAATAGTAGGTGTTACTGTAATTTAATTATACCAATGTGTTTCATTAATTTAATTCCCTTCATCTATTTTATGAGAATTTGTAAGATTCTTGTTTGCATAAAATAGACGGAGACCAGTCTTTTCAATAATAGGTAACAGAATTTACTCTCGGAGCACGCTGCCACGTTACCACGAGCAACAGTTTATATACAATAACATGACGTCATTTCATTGCTCCTAAAATGAATCTCCTCCTCCAGACCGGGTCAAAGGTTCATTCTGAGTTCATTCTGACCCCCCAGCACATACACAGGACACACAACACAACTGAATTAACTTTTGACCCCTCAACATTATCGATCACCACGTAGCTGACAGTTCTAATTAACAGAAAACCTAGGAATGCACTCACTGTCTTATCTTAACAAACTATAGTTTTGTCAAGTTGATTGGGACATTTACTTTGTGCAGTAACATGAAATTTGTGGAGTGGTTGAAAAACAAGTTTTAATGACTCCAACCTAAGTGTATGTAAACTTCAGATTTCAACTGTACATTCTGTTACCATGGAAATAAAAAAACAATGGCTACATCAAGAGATACATTCTGTTACCATGGAAATAAACAGGAAGTATGTACATGATATATTTCAGTCATCCATCATAAGCTCTTATCCAGCACGACTCACAGTAGTTAGTGATACATGTTAGTACTTGTCCCCTGTGGGAGTCGAACCCACAACCCTCATGTTGCTACCCCCTTGCTCTACCAACTGAGCCACAAGGGAATAGAGACAGTGATGAGAAATACTAATTACCAGTAGAAAGATTTCTTACCTGCACCACACACACCAATGACAGTGTGGTTAACAGGGCACAACACTGCTCCAGGGCCTGTGGTCGACACTGTGCTCCAAGTCTCCAACCTCTATGTGTGTGGGTGAGTAAGTGGGCCGAGTATAAGTGGGATGTATGAGAGATAAATATGTTGGCATCTCATCCCCTTCAGACCACTAATGAAACTCAGACACAACTTCCCAGTAAAGGGTTTAACATACAGATGTAGCATCTCATCCCCTTCTGACCACTAATGAACAACTCTTGACTTAGTGTTCCATTACATCAGTGTTCCATTACATCAGTGTTCCATTACATCAGTAAATGACTGGTAAGTCAAAGGTAACATGCCCAAGAGCTCCTGAGTGGGCAGCGGTCTAAGGCACAGCATCTCAGAGCTAGAGGTGTCACTACAGACCCTGGTTGGTTCCTGTTAGGAAAGTTATGATTAAATGACTGAACAAATCATTTTAAATGGAACTGTAACTAAGTAAACTTATACTCTTTTATTATATATGATTAACAACATGAGTTCATAAGAAGGGATTGTGAGACACGGACAAGGAGTAATTAAAGTTAATGAACACCATTCCAACTAGGCAGAAACAAATGGGTTGTGGACTGTATTAACAGATAAGGCAGTTAACCTATGGTTGAACCGATGAAACTGAGCTCTGGGGTGTGTAAACAATTAATTTTTCCAACAATTGTTTACAGACATATTATTTCACTTATAATTCAGTGTATCACAATTCCAGTGGGTCAGAAGTTTACATACACTAAGTTCACTGTGCCTTTAAACAGCTTGGAAAATTCCAGAAAATTATGTCATGGCTTTAGAAGCTTCTGATATGCTAGATGACATCATTTGAGTCAATTGGAGTTGTACCAGTGGATGTATTTCAAGGCCTACCTTCAAACTCAGTGCCTCTTTGCTTGACATAATGGGAAAATCAATAGAAATCAGCCAAGACCTCAGAAAAAAATTGGAGACCTCCAATTTTTGGGCATCCTTGGGAGCAATTTCCAAACACCTGAAGATACCAAGTTAATCTGTTCAAACAATAGTACGCAAGTATAAACACCATGGGACCACGCAGCTGTCATACCGCTCAGGAAGGAGACTCGTTCTGCCTCCTAGAGATGAACATACTTTGTTGCGAAAAGTGCAAATCAATCCCAGAACAACAGCAAAGGACCTTGTGAAGATGCTGGAGGAAACAGGTACAAAGTATCTATATCCACAGTAAAACGAGTCCTATATCGACATAACCTGAAAGGCCTCTCAGCAAGGAAAATGCTGCTCCAAAACTGCCATAAAAAAGCCAGACTACGGTTTGCAACTGCACATGGGGACAAAGATGGTACTTTTTGGAGAAATGTCCTCTGGTCTGATGAAACAAAAATATAACTGTTTGGCCATAAAGACCATCGTTATGTTTGGAGGAAACAGTGGGAGGCTTGCAAGCCGAAGAGCACCATCCCAACCATGAAGCACGGGAGTGGCAGCATCATGCTGTGGGGGTGTTTTGCTGCAGGAGGGTCTGGTGCACTTCACAAAATAGATTGCATCATGAGAATGGACATTTTGTGGATATATTGAAGCAACATCTCAAGAATTCAGTCAGGAAGTTAAAGATTGGTCGCAAATGGGTCTTCCAAATGGACAATGACCCCAAGCATACTTCCAAAGTTGTGGGAAAAGGGCTTAAGGAAAACAAAGTCAAGGTATTGGAGTGGCCATCACAATCAATCCTATAGAAAATTGTGTGCAGAACTGAAAAAGCGTGTGCTTGCAAGGAGGCCTACAAACCTGACACCAGCTCCGTCAGGAGGAATGGGCCAAAATTCACCCAACTTATTGTGGGAAGCTTGTGGAAGGCTACCTGAAACGTTTGACCCAAGTTAAACCATGTAAAGGCAATGCTACCAAATACTAATTGAGTGTATGTAAGCTTCTGACCCACTGGGAATGTGATGAAAGAAATCATAGCTGAATAAATCATTCTCTTTACTATTATTCTGACATTTCAAATTCTTACAATAAAGTGGTGATCCTAAGTGACCTAAGACAGTGAATTTGTTACTAGGATTAAATGTTAGGAATTGTAAAAAAAAACTGAGTTCAAATGTATTTGGCTAAGGTGTACTCTAACCCAGGGTCTAACTATACCCCCTCTAACCCAGGGTCTTTAACCTGTTGATGCTCTGGGGGCGCTATTTCATTTTTGGATGAAAAACGTTCCCGTTTTAAACAAGATATTTTGTCACAAAAAGATGCTCGACTATGCATATAATTGATAGCTTTCGAAAGAAAACACTCTGACGTGTCCAGAACTACCAAGATATTTTCTGTGCGTGCCCTAGAACGTGAGCTTCAGGCAAAACCAAGATGAGACGGCATCCAGGAAATGAGCAGGATTTTTGAGGCTCTGTTTTCCATTGTCTCCTTATATGGCTGTGAATGCGAGAGGAATGAGCCTGCTCTTTCTGTCGTTTCCCCAAGGTGTCTGCAGCATTGTGACGTATTTGTAGGCAGATCATTGGAAGATTGACCATAAGAGACCACATTTACCAGGTGTCCGCCCGGTGTCCTGCGCCGAAATTGGTGCGCAAAAGGCAGCTGCCAGTATTTTTCCATGGGATACAGAGAGGAAAGCAAGTTTCCACGAACTGCATATCAATGAAGAGATATGTGAAAAAACACCTTGAGGATTGATTCCAAACAACGTTTGCCATGTTTCGGTCGATATTATGTAGTTAATTCGGAAAAGTTTTACGTTGTAGGTGAGTGAATTTTCGGTTCTTCGGTAGCCAGACGCAATGTAGAAAACGGAACGATTTCTTCTACACACAGACGCTTTCAGGAAAAACTGCGCATTTGGTATGTAACTGAGAGTCTCCTCATTGAAAACATCAGAAGCTCTTCAAAGGTAAATGATTTTATTTATTTGGTTATCTGGTTTTTGTGAAAATGTTGCGTGCTAAATGCTACTCAAAATGCTATGCTAGCTTTGCATACTCTTACACAAATTAGTCAATTTCTATGGTTCAAAAGCATATTTTGAAAATCTGAGATGACAGTGTTGTTAAGAAAAGGCTAAGCTTGAGAGCAGACGCATTATTTTCATTTTATTTGCGATTTTCAGAAATCGTTAACGTTGCGTTATGCTAATGAGCCTGAGGCTTTAGTCACGATCCCGGATCCGGGATGGGGAGTTCCAAGAGGGTATTACCCCTCTAACCCAGGGTCTTTAACTATACCCCTCTAACCCAGGGTGTTTAACTATACCCCCTCTAACCCAGGGTCTTTAACTATACCCCCTCTAACCCAGGGTCTTTAACTATACCCCCTCTAACCCAGGGTGTTTAACTATACCCTCTAACCCAGGGTCTAACTATACCCTCTAACCCAGGGTGTTTAACTATACCCCCTCTAACCCAGGGTCTTTAACTATACCCCCTCTAACCCAGGGTCTTTAACTATACCCCCTCTAACCCAGGGTGTTTAACTATACCCCCTCTAACCCAGGGTCTATCTATACCCCTCTAACCCAGGGTGTTTAACTATACCCCCTCTAACCCGTGGTCTTTAACTATACCCCCTCTAACCCAGGGTGTTTAACTATACCCCCTCTAACCCAGGGTCTTAAACTATACCCCCTCTAACCCAGGGTCTTTAACTATACCCCCTCTAACCCAGGGTCTAACTATACCCACTCTAACCCAGGGTCTAACTATACCCCCTCTAACCCAGGGTCTAACTATACCCCTCTAACCCAGGGTCTAACTATACCCCTCTAACCCAGGGTCTTTAACTATACCCCTCTAACCCAGGGTCTAACTATACCCACTCTAACCCAGGGTCTTTAACTATACCCTCTAACCCAGGGTCTAACTATACCCTCTAACCCAGGGTCTTTAACTATACCCTCTAACCCAGGGTCTAACTATACCCCTCTAACCCAGGGTCTTTAACTATACCCCCTCTAACCCAGGGTCTTTAACTATACCCCCTCTAACCCAGGGTCTAACTATACCCCCTCTAACCCAGGGTCTAACTATACCCCCAATAAAGTGGGGCCGAGGTGACCCTGGCCTTTGTCTCTATCTTGGAGGAAGGAGGAACCCAAGAAAGTGGGGCCGAGGTGACCCTGGCCTTTGTCTCTATCTTGGATGAAGGAGGAACCCAATAAAGTGGGGCCGAGGTGACCCTGGCCTTTGTCTCTATCTTGGAGGAAGGAGGAACCCAAGAAAGTGGGGCCGAGGTGACCCTGGCCTTTGTCTCTATCTTGGAGGAAGGAGGAACCCAAGAAAGTGGGGCCGAGGTGACCCTGGCCTTTGTCTCTATCTTGGAGGAAGGAGGAACCCAAGAAAGTGCGGACTGATGGCGATAAATACATTTTTAATAATACTTTTCAGAAACTCATGAAGAAGCACAACATCGGACATTTTGATATTGGCTTAGAGTTGAAATCTTCAGTGGTTGAACAGGACTTTAACAGAACGGCTTTAACAGGACTTTAACAGGACAGCTTTAACAGAACAGCTTTAACAGAACGGCTTTAACAGAACAGCTTTAACAGGACTTTAACAGGACAGCTTTAACAGAACAGCTTTAACAGAACGGCTTTAACAGAACAGCTTTAACAGGACTTTAACAGAACAACTTTAACAAGACTTTAACAGAACAGCTTCAACAGGACTTTAACAGAACAGCTTCAACAGGACTTTAACAGAACGGCTTTAACAAGACTTTAACAGAACAGCTTCAACAGGACTTTAACAGAACAGCTTTAACAGAACAGCTTCAACAGGACTTTAACAGAACAGCTTTAATAGGACTTTAACAGAACAGCTTTAACAGAACAGCTTTAACATGACTTTAACAGAACAGCTTTAACAGAACAGCTTTAACAGAACGACTTTAACAGAACAGCTTTAAGAGGACTTTAACAGAACAGCTTTAACAGGACTTTAATAAAGGAGAGGATGTGGAAATACTTTACAGCTCACAACACCCATAGATATGTGGATATAGTTATAGATTCAGTAAAGGGTTATAACTACACCCATAGACATGTGTATATAGTTATAGATTCAGTAAAGGGTTATAACAACACCCATAGATATGTGGATATAGTTATAGATTCAGTAAAGGGTTATAACAACACCCATAGATATGTGGATATAGTTATAGATTCAGTAAAGGGTTATAACACCCATAGATATGTGGATATAGTTATAGATTCAGTAAAGGGTTATAACAACACCCATAGATATGTGGATATAGTTATAGATTCAGTAAAGGGTTATAACAACACCCATAGATATGTGTATATAGTTATAGATTCAGTAAAGGGTTATAACAACACCCATAGATATGTGGATATAGTTATAGATTCAGTAAAGGGTTATAACAACACCCATAGATATGTGGATATAGTTATAGATTCAGAAAAGGTTATAACTGCACACATAGATATGTGGATATTGTAACGGCGTTCTTCGTTTGTCGAAAGAAAGTCGGACCGAAATGCAGCGTGTTGGTTACTCATGTTCTTTAATGGAACAAATGACGATACACAAAATAACTTATAAATACAAAAAACAACAAAACGGAACGTGAAACCTATTACAGCCTATCTGGTGAACACTACACAGAGACAGGAACAATCACCCACGAAATACAAAGTGAAACCCAGGCTACCTAAATACGGTTCCCAATCAGAGACAACAAGAATCACCTGACTCTGATTGAGAACCGCCTCAGGCAACCAAACCTATGCAACACACACCCCAAATCAGCCACAATCCCAAGAACTAAAAAACCCCACTAAGAAATACAACAAACAATAAACCCATGTCACACCCTGGTCTGACCAACTAATTAACTAAAACACAAAATACTAAGACCAAGGCGTGACAGAACCCCCCCCCCCCTAAGGTGCGGACTCCCGAACGCACCTCAAAACCATAGGGAGGGTCAGGGTGGGCGTCTGTCCATGGTGGCGGTTCTGGCTCGGGACGTGGACCCCACTCCATAAATGTCATAGTTCCTCCCCTTCGCGTCCTGGGATGATACACCCTCGCCGCCGACCATGGCCGAATAGTCCTCACCCAGAACCCCACTGAACTGAGGAGCAGCTCGTGGCTGAGGGGCAGCTCGGGACTGAGGCAGCTCGGGACTGAGGGGCAGCTCGGGACTGAGGGGCAGCTCGGGACTGAGGGGCAGCCCGGGACTGAGGGGCAGCCCAGTACTGAGAGAAAGCCCAGTACTGAGATGAAGCCCAGCCAGGCAGTTGAATCCGGCAGATCCTGGCTGACTGGCGGATTTGGAAGAGTCTGGTTGACTAGCAGATCTGGAAGAGTCTGGTTGACTGGCAGATCTGGAAGAGTCTGGCTGAATAGCAGATCTGGAAGAGTCTGGCTGACTGTTAGATCTGGAAGAGTCTGGCTGACTGGCAGATCTGGAAGAGTCTGGCTAACTGGCAGATCTGGAAGAGTCTGGCTGACTGGCAGATCTGGAAGAGTCTGGCTGACTGGCAGATCTGGAAGAGTCTGGCTGACTGGCAGATCTGGAAGAGTCTGGCTGACTGACAGATCTGGAAGAGTCTGGCTGACTGGCAGATCTGGAAGAGTCTGGCTGACTGGCAGATCTGGAAGAGTCTGGCTGTCTGGCAGATCTGGAAGAGTCTGGCTGTCTGGCAGATCTGGAAGAGTCTGGCTGACTGGCAGATCTGGAAGAGTCTGGCTGACTGGCAGATCTGGAAGAGTCTGGCTGACTGGCAGATCCTGGAAGAGTCTGGCTGACTGGCAGATCTGGAAGAGTCTGGCTGACTGGCAGATCTGGAAGAGTCTGCTGACTGGCAGATCTGGAAGAGTCTGGCTGACTGGCAGATCTGGAAGAGTCTGGCTGACTGACGGCTCTGGCTGCTTCATGCTGACTGGCGGCTCTGGCTGCTCCATGCTGACTGGCGGCTCTGGCTGCTCCATGCTGACTGGCGGCTCTGGCTGCTCCATGCAGATTGACAGCTCTGGCGGCTTCTTGCAGACTGACAGCTCTGACTGTTCCATGCAGACTAACAGCTTTGGCAGCCCTGCAGACTGGCAGCCTTGCAGACTGGCAGCTCCTGCAGACCGGCAGCCTTGCAGACCGGCAGCTCCATGCAGACTGGCAACTCCATGCAGACTGGCAACTCCATGCAGACTGGCAGCTCCATGCAGACTGGCAGCTCCATGCAGACTGGCAGCCTTGCAGACTGGCAGCTCTTGCAGACTGGCAACTCCATGCAGACTGGCAGCTCTGGCTGCTCCATGCAGACTGACAGCTCTGGCTGCCCCATGCAGACTGGCAGCTCTAGCTGCTCCATGCAGACTTGCAACTCTGGCTGCTCCATGCAGACTGGCAGCTCTAGCTGCTCCATGCAGACTGGCAGCTCTGGCTGCTCCATGCAGACTGGCAGCTCTAGCTGCTCCATGCAGACTGGCAGCTCTAGCTGCTCCGAACAGGCAGGAGGCTCCGGCAGCGCTGTAGAGGAGGAAGGCTCTAGAAACGCTGAACAGGCGGGAGTCTCCGACAGCACAGGAGAGGAAGAAAGCGCTGGCTGTGCTGAACAGGCGAGGCGCACTGAAGGCCTGGTGCGTGGTACTGGAACTGGTGGTACTGGATTGAGGACACGCACAGGAAGTCTGGTGCGGGGAGCTACCATCGGAGGACTGGTGTGTGAAGGTGGCACAGGATGGACTGGACCGTGAAGGTGTACTGGAGAGCCTGAGAGCAGGACTGGCACAGGACGTGCAAGGCTAGGTAGGTACACAGGAGGCCTAGTGCGTGAGGCTGGCACATTATTCACCAGCCGACTAACACGCACCTCAGGACTAGTATGGAGCGCTGACCCAGGTGCCATTAAATCCCCGACACGCTCCATCGGACGAATCTTATACCTAAAGCATCAAACTAGCAACTCCCTCATTACTCTCTCCTCCAATTTCCCCATTAACTCCTTCACAGTCTCTGCTTCGCTCACCTCCAACACCGGTTCTGGTCTCCTCCTTGGCGCTTCACGATAAACAGGGAGAGTTGGCTCAGGTCTGTCTCCTGACTCAGCCACTCTCCCTCTGAGCCCCCCCAAGAAATTTTTGGGGCTGATTTTCTGGTTTCGCTCTGCGCCGCCGTGTCACTCTTTTCGACTCCATTCTCCTATAGCCCTCTTCGCACTGCTCCAGCGAATCCCAGGCGGGCTCCGGCACTCTCTCTGGGTCGGCCGCCCACCTGTTTATTTCTTCCCACGTTGTATACTCCAATCCTCTGCTGTCCATAACGTCCTCCCTTGGCTGCTCCAGCTGCCTGTTAACACGCTGCTCGGTCCATGTGTGGTGGGTGATTCGGTAACGGCGTTCTTCGTTTGTCGAAAGAAAGTCGGACCGAAATGCAGCGTGTTGGTTAATCATGTTCTTTAATGGAACAAATGACGATACACGAAATAACTTATAAATACAAAAAACAACAAAACGGAACGTGAAACCTATTACAGCCTATCTGGTGAACACTACACAGAGACAGGAACAATCACCCACGAAATACAAAGTGAAACCCAGGCGACCTAAATACGGTTCCCAATCAGAGACAACAAGAATCACCTGACTCTGATTGAGAACCGCCTCAGGCAGCCAAACCTATGCAACACACACCCCAAATCAGCCACAATCCCAATAACTAAAAAACCCCACTAAGAAATACAACAAACAATAAACCCATGTCACACCCTGGCCTGACCAAATAATTAACTAAAACACAAAATACTAAGACCAATGTGTGACAAATATATATAAAAAAGAGACCTCTGGGTATAAGGAGTAGGTCAGCCCTTAATAAGAGACCTCTGGGTATAAGGAGTAGGCCAGCCCTTAATATGAGACCTCTGGGTATAAGGAGTAGGCCAGCCCTTATAAAGAGACCTCAGGGTGTAAGGAGTAGGCCCCCCTTAATATGAGACCTCTGGGTATAAGGAGTAGGCCAGCCCTTAATAAGAGACCTCTGGGTGTAAGGAGTAGGCCAGCCCTTAATAAGAGACCTCTGGGTATAAGGAGTAGGCCAGCCCTTAATAAGAGACCTCTGGGTATAAGGAGTAGGCCAGCCCTTAATAAGAGACCTCTGGGTATAAGGAGTAGGCCAGTCCTTAATAAGAGACCTCTGGGTATAAGGAGTAGGCCAGCCCTTAATAACAGACCTCTGGGTATAAGGAGTAGGCCAGCCCTTAATAAGAGACCTCTGGGTATAAGGAGTAGGCCAGCCCTTAATAAGAGACCTCTGGGTATAAGGAGTAGGCCAGCCCTTAATAAGAGACCTCTGGGTATAAGGAGTAGGCCAGCCCTTATAAAGAGACCTCTGGGTATAAGGAGTAGGCCAGCCCTTAATAAGAGACCTCTGGGTATAAGGAGTAGGCCAGCCCTTAATAAGAGACCTCTGGGTATAAGGAGTAGGCCCCCCTTAATAAGAGACCTCTGGGTATAAGGAGTAGGCCAGCCCTTAATAAGAGACCTCTGGGTACAAGGAGTAGGCCAGCCCTTAATAACAGACCTCTGGGTATAAGGAGTAGGTCAGCCCTTAATAAGAGACCTCTGGGTATAAGGAGTAGGTCAGCCCTTAATAAGAGACCTCTGGGTATAAGGAGTAGGCCAGCCCTTAATAAGAGACCTCTGGGTATAAGGAGTAGGCCCCCCTTAATAAGAGACCTCTGGGTATAAGGAGTAGGCCAGCCCTTAATAAGAGACCTCTGGGTATAAGGAGTAGGCCAGCCCTTAATAACAGACCTCTGGGTATAAGGAGTAGGTCAGCCCTTAATAAGAGACCTCTGGGTATAAGGAGTAGGTCAGCCCTTAATAAGAGACCTCTGGGTATAAGGAGTAGGCCAGCCCTTAATAAGAGACCTCTGGGTATAAGGAGTAGGCCCCCCTTAATAACAGACCTCTGGGTATAAGGAGTAGGCCCCCCTTAATAAGAGACCTCTGGGTATAAGGAGTAGGCCCCCGTTAATAAGAGACATCTGGGTATAAGGAGTAGGCCCCCCTTAATAACAAACCTCTGGGTATAAGGAGTAGGCCAGCCCTTAATAAGAGACCTCTGGGTATAAGGAGTAGGCCAGCCCTTAATAAGAGACCTCTGGGTATAAGGAGTAGACCAGCCCTTAATAAGAGACCTCTGGGTATAAGGAGTAGGCCAGCCCTTAATAAGAGACCTCTGGGTATAAGGAGTAGGCCAGCCCTTAATAAGAGACCTCTGGGTATAAGGAGTAGGCCAGCCTTTATAAAGAGACCTCTGGGTATAAGGAGTAGGCCAGCCCTTAATAAGAGACCTCTGGGTGTAAGGAGTAGGCCAGCCCTTAATAAGAGACCTCTGGGTATAAGGAGTAGACCAGCCCTTAATAAGAGACCTCTGGGTATAAGGAGTAGGCCCCCCTTAATAAGAGACATCTGGGTATAAGGAGTAGGCCAGCCCTTAATAAGAGACCTCTGGGTATAAGGAGTAGGCCAGCCTTTATAAAGAGACCTCTGGGAATAAGGAGTAGGCCAGCCCTTAATAAGAGACCTCTGGGTATAAGGAGTAGGCCAGCCCTTATAAAGAGACCTCTGGGTATAAGGAGTAGGCCAGCCCTTAATAAGAGACCTCTAGGTATAAGGAGTGGGCCAGCCCTTAATGAGAGACCTCTGGGTATAAGGAGTAGGCCAGCCCTTATAAAGAGACCTCTGGGTATAAGGAGTAGGCCAGCCCTTAATAAGAGACCTCTGGGTATAAGGAGTAGGCCAGTCCCTTAATAAGAGACCTCTGGGTATAAGGAGTAAGAGCCAGCCCTTAATAAGAGACCTCTGGGTATAAGGAGTAGGCCCCCTTAATAAGAGACCTCTGGGTATAAGGAGTAGGCCCCCTTAATAAGAGACCTCTGGGTATAAGGAGTAGGCCAGCCCTTAATAAGAGACCTCTGGGTATAAGGAGTAGGCCAGCCCTTAATAACAGACCTCTGGGTATAAGGAGTAGGCCAGCCCTTAATAAGAGACCTCTGGGTATAAGGAGTAGGCCAGCCCTTAATAAGAGACCTCTGGGTATAAGGAGTAGGTCAGACCCTTAATAAGAGACCTCTGGGTATAAGGAGTAGGCCCCCTTAATAAGAGACCTCTGGGTATAAGGAGTAGGCCAGCCCTTAATAAGAGACCTCTGGGTATAAGGAGTAGGCCAGCCCTTAATAACAGACCTCTGGGTATAAGGAGTAGGCCCCCTTAATAAGAGACCTCTGGGTATAAGGAGTAGGCCAGACCTCTTATAAGGCCCCCCCTTATAAAGAGACCTCTGGGTATAAGGAGTAGGCCAGCCCTTAATAAGAGACCTCTGGGTATAAGGAGTAGGCCAGCCCTTAATAAGAGACCTCTGGGTATAAGGAGTAGGCCAGCCCTTAATAAGAGACCTCTGGGTATAAGGAGTAGGCCAGCCCTTAATAAGAGACCTCTGGGTATAAGGAGTAGGCCCCCTTAATAAGAGACCTCTGGGTATAAGGAGTAGGCCAGCCCTTATAAAGAGACCTCTGGGTATAAGGAGTAGGCCAGCCCTTAATAAGAGACCTCTGGGTATAAGGAGTAGGCCAGCCCTTATAAAGAGACCTCTGGGTATAAGGAGTAGGCCAGCCCTTAATAAGAGACCTCTGGGTATAAGGAGTAGGCCAGCCCTTAATAAGAGACCTCTGGGTGTAAGGAGTAGGCCAGCCCTTAATAAGAGACCTCTGTGTATAAGGAGTAGGCCAGCCCTTAATAAGAGACCTCTGGGTATAAGGAGTAGGCCAGCCCTTAATAAGAGACCTCTGGGTATAAGGAGTAGGCCAGCCCTTAATAACAGACCTCTGGGTATAAGGAGTAGGCCAGTCCTTAATAAGAGACCTCTGGGTATAAGGAGTAGGCCAGCCCTTAATAAGAGACCTCTGGGTGTAAGGAGTAGGCCAGCCCTTAATAAGAGACCTCTGGGTATAAGGAGTAGACCAGCCCTTAATAAGAGACCTCTAGGTATAAGGAGTAGGCCAGCCCTTAATAAGAGACCTCTGGGTATAAGGAGTAGGCCAGCCCTTAATAAGAGACCTTTAGGTATAAGGAGTAGGCCCCCCTTATAAAGAGACCTCTGGGTATAAGGAGTAGGCCAGCCCTTAATAAGAGACCTCTGGGTATAAGGAGTAGGCCGCCCTTAATAAGAGACCTCTAGGTATAAGGAGAGGCCCCCTTAATAAGACTCAGCCCTTAATAAGAGACCTCTGGGTATAAGGAGTAGGCCAGCCCTTAATAAGAGACCTCTGGGTATAAGGAGTAGGCCAGCCCTTAATAAGAGACCTCTGGGTATAAGGAGTAGGCCAGCCCTTAATAAGAGACCTCTAGGTATAAGGAGTAGACCAGCCCTTAATAAAAGACCTCTGGGTATAAGGAGTAGGCCCCCTTAATAAGAGACCTCTGGGTATAAGGAGTAGGCCAGCCCTTAATAAGAGACCTCTGGGTATAAGGAGTAGGCCAGCCCTTAATAAGAGACCTCTGGGTATAAGGAGTAGGCCCCCTTAATAAGAGACCTCTGGGTATAAGGAGTAGGCCCCCCTTAATAAGAGACCTCTGGGTATAAGGAGTAGGCCCCCTTAATAAGAGACCTCTGGGTATAAGGAGTAGACCAGCCCTTAATAAGAGACCTCTGGGTATAAGGAGTAGGCCAGCCCTTAATAAGAGACCTCTGGGTATAAGGAGTAGGCCAGCCCTTAATAAGAGACCTCTGGGTATAGGTATAAGAGAGTATAAGGAGACCAGCCCTTAATAACAGACCTCTGGGTATAAGGAGTAGGCCAGCCCCTTAATAAGAGACCTCTGGGTATAAGGAGAGGCCAGCCCTTAATAAGAGACCTCTGGGTATAAGGAGTAGACCAGCCCTTAATAAGAGACCTCTGGGTATAAGGAGTAGGCCAGCCCTTAATAAGAGACCTCTGGGTATAAGGAGTAGGCCAGCCCTTAATAAGAGACCTCTGGGTATAAGGAGTAGGCCAGCCCTTAATAAGAGACCTCTGGGTATAAGGAGTAGGCCAGCCCTTAATAAGAGACCTCTGGGTATAAGGAGCCCTTAATAAGAGACCCAGCCCCCTTAATAAGAGACCTCTGGGTATAAGGAGTAGGCCAGCCCTTAATAAGAGACCTCTGGGTATAAGGAGTAGGCCCCCCTTATAAAGAGACCTCTGGGTATAAGGAGTAGGCCCCCCTTAATATGAGACCTCTGGGTATAAGGAGTAGGCCAGCCCTTAATGAGAGACCTCTGGGTATAAGGAGTAGGCCCCCCTTAATATGAGACCTCTGGGTATAAGGAGTAGGCCAGCCCTTAATAAGAGACCTCTGGGTATAAGGATTAGGCCAGCCCTTAAGAGAGACCTCTGGGTATAAGGAGTAGGCCAGCCCTTAATAAGAGACCTCTGGGTATAAGGAGTAGGCCAGCCCTTAATAAGAGACCTCTGGGTATAAGGAGTAGGCCCCCCTTAATAAGAGACCTCTGGGTGTAAGGAGTAGGCCAGCCCTTAATAAGAGACCTCTGGGTATAAGGAGTAGGCCAGCCCTTAATAAGAGACCTCTAGGTATAAGGAGTAGACCAGCCCTTAATAACAGACCTTTGGGTATAAGGAGTAGGCCCCCTTAATAAGAGACCTCTGGGTATAAGGAGGAGGCCCCCTTAATAAGAGACCTCTGGGTATAAGGAGTAGACCAGCCCTTAATAAGAGACCTCTGGGTATAAGGAGTAGGCCAGCCCTTAATAAGAGACCTCTGGGTATAAGGAGTAGGCCAGCCCTTAATAAGAAACCTCTGGGTATAAGGAGTAGGCCAGCCCTTAATAAGAGACCTCTGGGTATAAGGAGTAGGCCAGCCCTTAATAAGAGACCTCTGGGTATAAGGAGTAGACCAGCCCTTAATAAGAGACCTCTGGGTATAAGGAGTAGGCCAGCCCTTAATAAGAGACCTCTGGGTATAAGGAGTAGGCCCCCTTAATATAAAGAGACCTTATAAGAGACCTCTGGGTATAAGGAGTAGGCCAGCCCTTAATATGAGACCTCTGGGTATAAGGAGTAGGCCAGCCCTTAATGAGAGACCTCTGGGTATAAGGAGTAGGCCCCCCTTAATATGAGACCTCTGGGTATAAGGAGTAGGCCAGCCCTTAATAAGAGACCTCTGGGTATAAGGATTAGGCCAGCCCTTAAGAGACCTCTGGGTATAAGGAGTAGGCCAGCCCTTAATAAGAGACCTCTGGGTATAAGGAGTAGGCCAGCCCTTAATAAGAGACCTCTGGGTATAAGGAGTAGGCCCCCCTTAATAAGAGACCTCTGGGTGTAAGGAGTAGGCCAGCCCTTAATAAGAGACCTCAGGGTATAAGGAGTAGGTCAGCCCTTAATAAGAGACCTCTAGGTATAAGGAGTAGACCAGTCCTTAATGAGAGACCTCTAGGCCCCCCCTTAATAACAGGGTATAAGGAGTAGGCCAGCCCTTAATAACAGACCTCTAGGTATAAGGAGTAGACCAGTCCTTAATGAGAGACCTCAGGGTATAAGGAGTAGGTCAGCCCTTAATAAGAGACCTCTAGGTATAAGGAGTAGGCCAGCCCTTAATGAGAGACCTCTGGGTATAAGGAGTAGGCCAGCCCTTAATAAGAGACCTCTGGGTATAAGGAGTAGGCCCCCCTTAATAAGAGACCTCTGGGTGTAAGGAGTAGGCCAGCCCTTAATAAGAGACCTCAGGGTATAAGGAGTAGGTCAGCCCTTAATAAGAGACCTCTAGGTATAAGGAGTAGACCAGTCCTTAATGAGAGACCTCTGGGTATAAGGAGTAGGCCCCCCTTAATATGAGACCTCTGGGTATAAGGAGTAGGCCAGCCCTTAATAAGAGACCTCTGGGTATAAGGATTAGGCCAGCCCTTAAGAGACCTCTGGGTATAAGGAGTAGGCCAGCCCTTAATAAGAGACCTCTGGGTATAAGGAGTAGGCCAGCCCTTAATAAGAGACCTCTGGGTATAAGGAGTAGGCCCCCTTAATAAGAGACCTCTGGGTGTAAGGAGTAGGCCAGCCCTTAATAAGAGACCTCAGGGTATAAGGAGTAGGTCAGCCCTTAATAAGAGACCTCTAGGTATAAGGAGTAGACCAGTCCTTAATGAGAGACCTCTGGGTATAAGGAGTAGGCCAGCCCTTAATAACAGACCTCTAGGTATAAGGAGTAGGCCAGCCCTTAATAACAGACCTCTAGGTATAAGGAGTAGACCAGTCCTTAATGAGAGACCTCAGGGTATAAGGAGTAGGTCAGCCCTTAATAAGAGACCTCTAGGTATAAGGAGTAGGCCAGCCCTTAATGAGAGACCTCTGGGTATAAGGAGTAGGCCAGCCCTTAATAAGAGACCTCTGGGTATAAGGAGTAGGCCAGCCCTTAATAAGAGACCTCTGGGTATAAGGAGTAGGCCAGCCCTTAATAACAGACCTCTAGGTATAAGGAGTAGGTCAGCCCTTAATAAGAGACCTCTGGGTATAAGGAGTAGACCAGTCCTTAATAAGAGACCTCTGGGTATAAGGAGTAGGCCAGCCCTTAATAAGAGACCTCTGGGTATAAGGAGTAGGCCAGCCCTTAATAAGAGACCTCTGGGTATAAGGATTAGGCCAGCCCTTATAAGAGACCTCTGGGTATAAGGAGTAGGCCAGCCCTTAATAAGAGACCTCTGGGTATAAGGAGTAGGCCAGCCCTTAATAAGAGACCTCTGGGTATAAGGAGTAGGCCAGCCCTTAATAAGAGACCCTTAATAAGAGACCTCTGGGTATAAGGAGTAGGCCAGCCCTTAATAAGAGACCTCAGGGTATAAGGAGTAGGTCAGCCCTTAATAAGAGACCTCTGGGTATAAGGAGTAGGCCAGCCCTTAATGAGAGACCTCTGGGTATAAGGAGTAGGCCAGCCCTTAATGAGAGACCTCTGGGTATAAGGAGTAGGCCAGCCCTTAATAAGAGACCTCTAGGTATAAGGAGTAGACCAGCCCTTAATGAGAGACCTCTGGGTATAAGGAGTAGGCCAGCCCTTAATAAGAGACCTCTGGGTATAAGGAGTAGGCCAGCCCTTAATGAGAGACCTCTGGGTATAAGGAGTAGGCCAGCCCTTAATAAGAGACCTCTGGGTATAAGGAGTAGGCCAGCCCTTAATAAGAGACCTCTGGGTATAAGGAGTAGGCCAGCCCTTAATAACAGACCTCTAGGTATAAGGAGTAGACCCCCCTTAATAAGAGACCTCTGGGTATAAGGAGTAGGCCAGCCCTTAATAAGAGACCTCTGGGTATAAGGAGTAGGCCAGCCCTTAATAAGAGACCTCTGGGTATAAGGAGTAGGCCAGCCCTTAATCAGAGACCTCTGGGTATAAGGAGTAGGCCAGCCCTTAATAAGAGACCTCTGGGTATAAGGAGTAGGCCAGCCCTTAATAAGAGACCTCTAGGTATAAGGAGTAGACCAGCCCTTATAAAGAGACCTCTGGGTATAAGGAGTAGGCCAGCCCTTAATGAGAGACCTCTGGGTATAAGGAGTAGGCCAGCCCTTAATAAGAGACCTCTAGGTATAAGGAGTAGACCAGCCCTTATAAAGAGACCTCTGGGTATAAGGAGTAGGCCAGTCCTTAATAAGAGACCTCTGGGTATAAGGAGTAGGCCAGCCCTTAATAACAGACCTCTGGGTATAAGGAGTAGGCCAGCCCTTAATGAGAGACCTCTGGGAATAAGGAGTAGACCAGCCCTTAATGAGAGACCTCTGGGTATAAGGAGTAGGTCAGCCCTTAATAAGAGACCTCTAGGTATAAGGAGTAGACCAGCCCTTAATGAGAGACCTCTGGGTATGAGAGACCTTAATAAGAGACCTCTGGGTATAAGGAGTAGGCCAGCCCTTAATGAGAGACCTCTGGGTATAAGGAGTAGGCCAGCCCTTAATAAGAGACCTCTGGGTATAAGGAGTAGGCCAGCCCTTAATAAGAGACCTCTGGGTATAAGGAGTAGGCCAGCCCTTAATAAGAGACCTCTGGGTATAAGGAGTAGGCCAGTCCTTAATAAGAGACCTCTGGGTATAAGGAGTAGACTTACCTTAATAAGAGACCTCTGGGTGTAAGGAGTAGGCCAGCCCTTAATAAGAGACCTCTGGGTATAAGGAGTAGGCCAGCCCTTAATAAGAGACCTCTGGGTATAAGGAGTAGACCAGCCCTTAATAAGATACCTCTGGGTATAAGGAGTAGGGCCCAGCCTCTTAATAAGAGACCTCTGGGTATAAGGAGTAGGCCAGCCCTTAATAAGAGACCTCTGGGTATAAGGAGTAGGCCAGCCCTTAATAAGAGACCTCTGGGTATAAGGAGTAGGCCAGCCCTTAATAAGAGACCTCTGGGTATAAGGAGTAGGCCAGCCCTTAATAAGAGACCTCTGGGTATAAGGAGTAGACCAGCCCTTAATAAGAGACCTCTGGGTATAAGGAGTAGGCCAGCCCTTAATAAGAGACCTCTGGGTATAAGGAGTAGGCCAGCCCTTAATAAGAGACCTCTGGGTATAAGGAGTAGGCCAGCCCTTAATAAGAGACCTCTGGGTATAAGGAGTAGGCCAGCCCTTAATAAGAGACCTCTGGGTATAAGGAGTAGGCCAGCCCTTAATAAGAGACCTCTGGGTATAAGGAGTAGGCCAGCCCTTAATAAGAGACCTCTGGGTATAAGGAGTAGGCCAGCCCTTATAAAGAGACCTCAGGGTATAAGGAGTAGACTCACCTTAATAAGAGACCTCTGGGTATAAGGAGTAGGCCCCCCTTAATAAGAGACCTCTGGGTATAAGCCAGCCCTTAATAAGAGACCTCTGGGTATAAGGAGTAGGCCAGCCCTTAATAAGAGACCTCTGGGTATAAGGAGTAGGCCAGCCCTTAATAAGAGACCTCTGGGTATAAGGAGTAGGCCAGCCCTTAATAAGAGACCTCTGGGTATAAGGAGTAGGCCAGCCCTTAATAAGAGACCTCTGGGTATAAGGAGTAGGCCAGCCCTTAATAAGAGACCTCTGGGTATAAGGAGTAGGCCCCCCTTAATAAGAGACCTCTGGGTATAAGGAGTAGGCCAGCCCTTAATATGAGACCTCTGGGTATAAGGAGTAGGCCAGCCCTTAATAAGAGACCTCTGGGTATAAGGAGTAGGCCAGCCCTTAATAAGAGACCTCTGGGTATAAGGAGTAGGCCAGCCCTTAATAAGAGACCTCTGGGTATAAGGAGTAGGCCAGCCCTTAATAAGAGACCTCTGGGTATAAGGAGTAGGCCAGCCTCTTAATAATAAGAGACCTCTGGGTATAAGGAGTAGGCCAGCCCTTAATAAGAGACCTCTGGGTATAAGGAGTAGGCCAGCCCTTAATAACAGACCTCTGGGTATAAGGAGTAGGCCAGCCCTTAATAAGAGACCTCTGGGTATAAGGAGTAGGCCAGCCCTTAATAAGAGACCTCTGGGTATAAGGAGTAGGCCAGCCCTTAATAAGAGACCTCTGGGTATAAGGAGTAGGCCAGCCCTTAATAAGAGACCTCTGGGTATAAGGAGTAGGCCCCCTTAATAAGAGACCTCTGGGTATAAGGAGTAGGCCAGCCCTTAATAAGAGACCTCTGGGTATAAGGAGTAGGCCAGCCCTTAATAAGAGACCTCTGTAGGTATAAGAGAGTAGGCCAGCCCTTAATAAGAGACCTCTGGGTATAAGGAGTAGGCCAGCCCTTAATAAGAGACCTCTGGGTATAAGGAGTAGGCCAGCCCTTAATAAGAGACCTCTGGGTATAAGGAGTAGGCCAGCCCTTATAAAGAGACCTCTGGGTATAAGGAGTAGGCCAGCCCTTAATAAGAGACCTCTGGGTATAAGGAGTAGGCCAGCCCTTAATAAGAGACCTCTGGGTATAAGGAGTAGGCCAGCCCTTATAAAGAGACCTCTGGGTATAAGGAGTAGGCCAGCCCTTAATAAGAGACCTCTGGGTATAAGGAGTAGGCCAGCCCTTAATAAGAGACCTCTGGGTATAAGGAGTAGGCCAGCCCTTAATAAGAGACCTCTGGGAATAAGGAGTAGGCCAGCCCTTAATAAGAGACCTCTGGGTATAAGGAGTAGGCCAGCCCTTAATAAGAGACCTCTGGGTATAAGGAGTAGGCCAGCCCTTAATAAGAGACCTCTGGGTATAAGGAGTAGGCCTTAATAAGAGCCTCTGGGTATAAGGCCAGAGAGACCTCTGGGTATAAGGAGTAGGCCAGCCCTTAATAAGAGACCTCTGGGTATAAGGAGTAGGCCAGCCTTAATAAGAGACCTCTGGGTATAAGGAGTAGGCCAGCCCTTAATAAGAGACCTCTGGGTATAAGGAGTAGGCCAGCCCTTAATAAGAGACCTCTGGGTATAAGGAGTAGGCCAGCCCTTAATAAGAGACCTCTGGGTATAAGGAGTAGGCCAGCCCTTAATAAGAGACCTCTGGGTATAAGGAGTAGGCCAGCCCTTAATAAGAGACCTCTGGGTATAAGGAGTAGGCCAGCCCTTAATAAGAGACCTCTGGGTATAAGGAGTAGGCCAGCCCTTAATAACAGACCTCTGGGTATAAGGAGTAGGCCAGCCCTTAATAAGAGACCTCTGGGTATAAGGAGTAGGCCAGCCCTTAATAAGAGACCTCTGGGTATAAGGAGTAGGCCAGCCCTTAATAAGAGACCTCTGGGTATAAGGAGTAGGCCCCCCTTAATAACAGACCTCTGGGTATAAGGAGTAGGCCCCCCTTAATAAGAGACCTCTGGGTATAAGGAGTAGGCCCCCCTTAATAAGAGACATCTGGGTATAAGGAGTAGGCCCCCCTTAATAACAGACCTCTGGGTATAAGGAGTAGGCCAGCCCTTAATAAGAGACCTCTAGGTATAAGGAGTGGGCCAGCCCTTAATAACAGACCTCTGGGTATAAGGAGTAGGCCAGCCCCCTCTGGGTATAAGGAGTAGGCCATAAAGAGACCTCTGGGTATAAGGAGTAGGCCAGCCCTTAATAAGAGACCTCTGGGTATAAGGAGTAGGCCAGCCCTTAATAAGAGACCTCTGGGTATAAGGAGTAGGCCCCCTTAATAAGAGACCTCTGGGTATAAGGAGTAGGCCAGCCCTTAATAAGAGACCTCTGGGTATAAGGAGTAGGCCAGCCCTTAATAAGAGACCTCTGGGTATAAGGAGTAGGCCAGCCCTTAATAACAGACCTCTGGGTATAAGGAGTAGGCCAGCCCTTAATAAGAGACCTCTGGGTATAAGGAGTAGGCCAGCCCTTAATAAGAGACCTCTGGGTATAAGGCCAGCCCTTAAGAGACCTCTGGGTATAAGGAGTAGGCCAGCCCTTAATAACAGACCTCTGGGTATAAGGAGTAGGCCAGCCCTTAATAAGAGACCTCTGGGTATAAGGAGTAGGCCCCCCTTAATAAGAGACCTCTGGGTATAAGGAGTAGGCCAGCCCTTAATAAGAGACCTCTGGGTATAAGGAGTAGCCAGCCCAGACCTCTGGGTATAAGGAGTAGGCCAGCCCTTAATAAGAGACCTCTGGGTATAAGGAGTAGGCCAGCCCTTAATAAGAGCCTCTTAATAAGAGACCTCTGGGTATAAGGAGTAGGCCAGCCCTTAATAACAGACCTCTGGGTATAAGGAGTAGGCCAGCCCTTAATAAGAGACCTCTGGGTATAAGGAGTAGGCCAGCCCTTAATAAGAGACCTCTGGGTATAAGGAGTAGGCCAGCCCTTAATATGAGACCTCTGGGTATAAGGAGTAGGTCAGCCCTTAATAAGAGACCTCTGGGTATAAGGAGTAGGCCAGCCCTTAATAAGAGACCTCTGGGTATAAGGAGTAGGCCAGCCCTTAATAAGAGACCTCTGGGTATAAGGAGTAGGCCAGCCCTTAATAAGAGACCTCTGGGTATAAGGAGTAGGCCAGCCCTTAATAAGAGACCTCTGGGTATAAGGAGTAGGCCAGCCCTTAATAAGAGACCTCTGGGTATAAGGAGTAGGCCAGCCCTTAATAACAGACCTCTGGGTATAAGGAGTAGGCCAGCCCTTAATAAGAGACCTCTGGGTATAAGAGACCTCTGGGTAGGCCCCCTTAATAAGAGACCTCTGGGTATAAGGAGTAGGCCCCCTTAATAAGAGACCTCTGGGTATAAGGAGTAGGCCAGCCCTTAATAAGAGACCTCTGGGTATAAGGAGTAGGGCCCCCTCTGGGTATAAGAGACCTCTGGGTGTAAGGAGTAGGCCAGCCCTTAATAAGAGACCTCTGGGTATAAGGAGTAGGCCAGCCCTTAATAAGAGACCTCTGGGTATAAGGAGTAGGCCAGCCCTTATAAAGAGACCTCTGGGTATAAGGAGTAGGCCAGCCCTTAATAAGAGACCTCTGGGTATAAGGAGTAGGCCAGCCCTTAATAAGAGACCTCTGGGTATAAGGAGTAGGCCAGCCCTTAATAAGAGACCTCTGGGTATAAGGAGTAGGCCAGCCCTTAATAAGAGACCTCTGGGTATAAGGAGTAGGCCCCCCTTAATAAGAGACCTCTGGGTATAAGGAGTAGGCCAGCCCTTAATAAGAGACCTCTGGGTATAAGGAGGCCAGCCCTTATAAAGAGACCCAGCCCTTAATAAGAGACCTCTGGGTATAAGGAGTAGGTCAGCCCTTAATAAGAGACCTCTGGGTATAAGGAGTAGGCCAGCCCAGACCCTTAATAAGAGACCTCTGGGTATAAGGAGTAGGCCAGCCCTTAATAAGAGACCTCTGGGTATAAGGAGTAGGCCCCCTTAATAAGAGACCTCTGGGTATAAGGAGTAGGCCAGCCCTTAATAAGAGACCTCTGGGTATAAGGAGTAGGCCCCCTTAATAAGAGACCTCTGGGTATAAGGAGTAGGCCAGCCCTTAATAAGAGACCTCTGGGTATAAGGAGTAGGCCAGCCCTTAATAAGAGACCTCTGGGTATAAGGAGTAGGCCAGCCCTTAATAACAGACCTCTGGGTATAAGGAGTAGGCCAGCCCTTATAAAGAGACCTCTGGGTATAAGGAGTAGGCCAGCCCTTAATAAGAGACCTCTGGGTATAAGGAGTAGGCCAGCCCTTAATAAGAGACCTCTGGGTATAAGGAGTAGGCCCCCCTTAATAAGAGACCTCTGGGTATAAGGAGTAGGCCAGCCCTTAATAAGAGACCTCTGGGTATAAGGAGTAGGCCAGCCCTTAATAAGAGACCTCCCCTTAATAAGAGACCTCTGGGTATAAGGAGTAGGCCAGCCCTTAATAACAGACCTCTGGGTATAAGGAGTAGGCCAGCCCTTAATAAGAGACCTCTGGGTATAAGGAGTAGGCCAGCCCTTAATAAGAGACCTCTGGGTATAAGGAGTAGGCCAGCCCTTAATAAGAGACCTCTGGGTATAAGGAGTAGGCCAGCCCTTAATAAGAGACCTCTGGGTATAAGGAGTAGGCCCCCCTTAATAAGAGACCTCTGGGTATAAGGAGTAGGCCAGCCCTTAATAAGAGACCTCTGGGTATAAGGAGTAGGCCAGCCCTTATAAAGAGACCTCTGGGTATAAGGAGTAGGCCAGCCCTTAATAAGAGACCTCTGGGTATAAGGAGTAGGCCAGCCCTTAATGAGAGACCTCTGGGTATAAGGAGTAGGCCAGCCCTTAATAAGAGACCTCTGGGTATAAGGAGTAGGCCAGCCCTTAATAAGAGACCTCTGGGTATAAGGAGTAGGCCAGCCCTTTAATAAGCCTCTGGGTATAGTAAGAGACCTCTGGGTATAAGGAGTAGGCCCCCCTTAATAAGAGACCTCTGGGTATAAGGAGTAGGCCCCCCTTAATAAGAGACCTCTGGGTATAAGGAGTAGGCCCCCCTTAATAAGAGACCTCTGGGTGTAAGGGAGTAGGCCAGCCCTTAATAACAGACCTCTGGGTATAAGGAGTAGGCCAGCCCTTAATAAGAGACCTCTGGGTATAAGGAGTAGGCCAGCCCTTAATATGAGACCTCTGGGTATAAGGAGTAGGTCAGCCCTTAATAAGAGACCTCTGGGTATAAGGAGTAGGCCCCCTTAATAAGAGACCTCTGGGTATAAGGAGTAGGCCCCCTTAATAAGAGACCTCTGGGTATAAGGAGTAGGCCAGCCCTTAATAAGAGACCTCTGGGTATAAGGAGTAGGCCAGCCCTTAATAAGAGACCTCTGGGTATAAGGAGTAGGCCAAAGAGACCTCTGGGTATAAGGAGTAGGCCAGCCCTTAATAAGAGACCTCTGGGTATAAGGAGTAGGTCAGCCCTTAATAAGAGACCTCTGGGTATAAGGAGTAGGTAGGCCAGCCCTTAATAAGAGACCTCTGGGTATAAGGAGTAGGCCCCCCTTAATAAGAGACCTCTGGGTATAAGGAGTAGGCCCCCCTTAATAAGAGACCTCTGGGTATAAGGAGTAGGCCAGCCCTTATAAAGAGACCTCTGGGTATAAGGAGTAGGCCAGCCCTTAATAAGAGACCTCTGGGTATAAGGAGTAGGTCAGCCCTTAATAAGAGAGCTCTGGGTATAAGGAGTAGGTCAGCCCTTAATAAGAGACCTCTGGGTATAAGGAGTAGGCCAGCCCTTATAAAGAGACCTCTGGGTTTAAGGAGTAGGCCCCCTTAATAAGAGACCTCTGGGTATAAGGAGTAGGCCAGCCCTTAATAAGAGACCTCTGGGTATAAGGAGTAGGCCAGCCCTTAATAAGAGACCTCTGGGTATAAGGAGTAGGTCAGCCCTTAATAAGAGACCTCTGGGTAAGAGATAAGGAGTAGGCCCCCTTAATAAGAGACCTCTGGGTATAAGGAGTAGGCCAGCCCTTAATAAGAGACCTCTGGGTATAAGGAGTAGGCCAGCCCTTAATAAGAGACCTCTGGGTATAAGGAGTAGGCCCCCTTAATAAGAGACCTCTGGGTATAAGGAGTAGGCCAGCCCTTAATAAGAGACCCTTATAAAGAGACCTCTGGGTATAAGGAGTAGGCCAGCCCTTAATAAGAGACCTCTGGGTATAAGGAGTAGGTCAGCCCTTAATAAGAGACCTCTGGGTATAAGGAGTAGGCCAGCCCTTAATAAGAGACCTCTGGGTATAAGGAGTAGGCCAGCCCTTAATAAGAGACCTCTGGGTATAAGGAGTAGGCCCCCCTTAATAAGAGACCTCTGGGTATAAGGAGTAGGCCAGCCCTTATAAAGAGACCTCTGGGTATAAGGAGTAGGCCAGCCCTTAATAAGAGACCTCTGGGTATAAGGAGTAGGTCAGCCCTTAATAAGAGAGCTCTGGGTATAAGGAGTAGGTCAGCCCTTAATAAGAGACCTCTGGGTATAAGGAGTAGGCCAGCCCTTATAAAGAGAACTCTGGGTTTAAGGAGTAGGCCCCCCTTAATAAGAGACCTCTGGGTATAAGGAGTAGGCCAGCCCTTAATAAGAGACCTCTGTGTATAAGGAGTAGGCCAGCCCTTAATATGAGACCTCTGTGTATAAGGAGTAGGCCAGCCCTTAATATGAGACCTCTGGGTTTAAGGAGTAGGCCAGCCCTTAATAAGAGACCTCTGGGTATAAGGAGTAGGCCAGTCCTTAATAAGAGACCTCTGGGTATAAGGAGTAGGCCAGCCCTTAATAAGAGACCTCTGGGTATAAGGAGTAGGCCCCCCTTAATAAGAGACCTCTGGGTATAAGGAGTAGGCCCCCCTTAATAAGAGACCTCTGGGTATAAGGAGTAGGCCCCCCTTAATAAGAGACCTCTGGGTGTAAGGAGTAGGCCAGCCCTTAATAACAGACCTCTGGGTATAAGGAGTAGGCCAGCCCTTAATAAGAGACCTCTGGGTATAAGGAGTAGGCCAGCCCTTAATAAGAGACCTCTGGGTATAAGGAGTAGGTCAGCCCTTAATAAGAGACCTCTGGGTATAAGGAGTAGGCCCCCCTTAATAAGAGACCTCTGGGTATAAGGAGTAGGCCCCCCTTAATAAGAGACCTCTGGGTATAAGGAGTAGGCCAGCCCTTAATAACAGACCTCTGGGTATAAGGAGTAGGCCCCCCTTAATAAGAGACCTCTGGGTATAAGGAGTAGGCCAGCCCTTATAAAGAGACCTCTGGGTATAAGGAGTAGGCCAGCCCTTAATAAGAGACCTCTGGGTATAAGGAGTAGGTCAGCCCTTAATAAGAGACCTCTGGGTATAAGGAGTAGGTCAGCCCTTAATAAGAGACCTCTGGGTATAAGGAGTAGGCCAGCCCTTAATAAGAGACCTCTGGGTATAAGGAGTAGGCCCCCCTTAATAAGAGACCTCTGGGTATAAGGAGTAGGCCAGCCCTTATAAAGAGACCTCTGGGTATAAGGAGTAGGCCAGCCCTTAATAAGAGACCTCTGGGTATAAGGAGTAGGTCAGCCCTTAATAAGAGAGCTCTGGGTATAAGGAGTAGGTCAGCCCTTAATAAGAAACCTCTGGGTATAAGGAGTAGGCCAGCCCTTATAAAGAGACCTCTGGGTTTAAGGAGTAGGCCCCCCTTAATAAGAGACCTCTGGGTATAAGGAGTAGGCCAGCCCTTAATAAGAGACCTCTGTGTATAAGGAGTAGGCCAGCCCTTAATATGAGACCTCTGTGTATAAGGAGTAGGCCAGCCCTTAATATGAGACCTCTGGGTTTAAGGAGTAGGCCAGCCCTTAATAAGAGACCTTTGGGTATAAGGAGTAGGCCAGCCCTTATAAAGAGACCTCTGTGTTTAAGGAGTAGGCCCCCCTTAATAAGAGACCTCTGGGTATAAGGAGTAGGCCAGCCCTTAATAAGAGACCTCTGTGTATAAGGAGTAGGCCAGCCCTTAATAAGAGACCTCTGGGTATAAGGAGTAGGTCAGCCCTTAATAAGAGACCTCTGGGTATAAGGAGTAGGCCCCCCTTAATAAGAGACCTCTGGGTATAAGGAGTAGGCCCCCCTTTAATAAGAGACCTCTGGGTATAAGGAGTAGGCCAGCCCTTAATAACAGACCTCTGGGTATAAGGAGTAGGCCCCCCTTAATAAGAGACCTCTGGGTATAAGGAGTAGGCCAGCCCTTATAAAGAGACCTCTGGGTATAAGGAGTAGGCCAGCCCTTAATAAGAGACCTCTGGGTATAAGGAGTAGGTCTGCCCTTAATAAGAGACCTCTGGGTATAAGGAGTAGGCCAGCCCTTATAAAGAGACCTCTGGGTATAAGGAGTAGGCCAGCCCTTAATAAGAGACCTCTGGGTATAAGGAGTAGGTCAGCCCTTAATAAGAGAGCTCTGGGTATAAGGAGTAGGTCAGCCCTTAATAAGAGACCTCTGGGTATAAGGAGTAGGCCAGCCCTTATAAAGAGACCTCTGGGTTTAAGGAGTAGGCCCCCCTTAATAAGAGACCTCTGGGTATAAGGAGTAGGCCAGCCCTTAATAAGAGACCTCTGGGTATAAGGAGTAGGCCAGCCCTTAATATGAGACCTCTGGGTATAAGGAGTAGGCCAGCCCTTAATATGAGACCTCTGGGTTTAAGGAGTAGGCCAGCCCTTAATAAGAGACCTCTGGGTATAAGGAGTAGGCCAGTCCTTAATAAGAGACCTCTGGGTATAAGGAGTAGGCCAGCCCTTAATAAGAGACCTCTGGGTATAAGGAGTAGGCCCCCTTAATAAGAGACCTCTGGGTATAAGGAGTAGGCCCCCTTAATAAGAGACCTCTGGGTATAAGGAGTAGGCCCCCTTAATAAGAGACCTCTGGGTATAAGGAGTAGGCCAGCCCTTAATAACAGACCTCTGGGTATAAGGAGTAGGCCAGCCCTTAATAAGAGACCTCTGGGTATAAGGAGTAGGCCAGCCCTTAATGAGAGACCTCTGGGTATAAGGAGTAGGTCAGCCCTTAATAAGAGACCTCTGGGTATAAGGAGTAGGCCCCCCTTAATAAGAGACCTCTGGGTATAAGGAGTAGGCCCCCCTTAATAAGAGACCTCTGGGTATAAGGAGTAGGCCAGCCCTTAATAACAGACCTCTGGGTATAAGGAGTAGGCCCCCCTTAATAAGAGACCTCTGGGTATAAGGAGTAGGCCAGCCCTTATAAAGAGACCTCTGGGTATAAGGAGTAGGCCAGCCCTTAATAAGAGACCTCTGGGTATAAGGAGTAGGTCAGCCCTTAATAAGAGACCTCTGGGTATAAGGAGTAGGTCAGCCCTTAATAAGAGACCTCTGGGTATAAGGAGTAGGCCAGCCCTTAATAAGAGACCTCTGGGTATAAGGAGTAGGCCCCCCTTAATAAGAGACCTCTGGGTATAAGGAGTAGGCCAGCCCTTATAAAGAGACCTCTGGGTATAAGGAGTAGGCCAGCCCTTAATAAGAGACCTCTGGGTATAAGGAGTAGGTCAGCCCTTAATAAGAGAGCTCTGGGTATAAGGAGTAGGTCAGCCCTTAATAAGAAACCTCTGGGTATAAGGAGTAGGCCAGCCCTTAATAAGAGACCTCTGGGTGTAAGGAGTAGGCCAGCCCTTAATAAGAGACCTCTGGGTATAAGGAGTAGGCCTGCCCTTAATAAGAGACCTCTGGGTATAAGGAGTAGGCCAGCCCTTAATAAGAGACCTCTGGGTATAAGGAGTAGGCCAGCCCTTAATAAGAGACCTCTGGGTATAAGGAGTAGGCCAGCCCTTAATAAGAGACCTCTGGGTATAAGGAGTAGGCCAGCCATTATAAAGAGACCTCTGGGTATAAGGAGTTGGCCTGCCCTTAATAAGAGACCTCTGGGTATAAGGAGTAGGCCAGCCCTTAATAAGAGACCTCTGGGTATAAGGAGTAGGCCAGCCCTTAATAAGAGACCTCTGGGTATAAGGAGTAGGCCAGCCATTATAAAGAGACCTCTGGTTTAAGGAGTAGGCCCCCCTTAATAACAGACCTCTGGGTATAAGGAGTAGGCCAGCCCTTATAAAGAGACCTCTGGTTTAAGGAGTAGGCCCCCCTTAATAACAGACCTCTGGGTATAAGGAGTAGGCCAGCCCTTAATAAGAGACCTCTGGGTATAAGGAGTAGGCCAGCCCTTAATAAGAGACCTCTGGGTATAAGGAGTAGGCCAGCCCTTAATAAGAGACCTCTGGGTATAAGGAGTAGGCCAGCCCTTAATAAGAGACCTCTGGGTGTAAGGAGTAGACTTGCCTTAATAAGAGACCTCTGGGTGTAAGGAGTAGGCCCCCCTTAATAAGAGACCTCTGGGTGTAAGGAGTAGGCCAGCCCTTAATAAGAGACCTCTGGGTGTAAGGAGTAGGCCAGCCCTTATAAAGAGAACTCTGGGTATAAGGAGTAGACTTACCTTAATAAGAGACCTCTGGGTATAAGGAGTAGACTTACCTTAATAAGAGACCTCTGGGTATAAGGAGTAGGCCCCCCTTAATAAGAGACCTCTGGGTGTAAGGAGTAGGCCAGCCCTTAATAAGAGACCTCTGGGTATAAGGAGTAGGTCAGCCTTTAATAAGAGACCTCTGGGTATAAGGAGTAGGCCCCCTTAATAAGAGACCTCTGGGTATAAGGAGTAGGCCAGCCCTTAATAAGAGACCTCTGGGTATAAGGAGTAGGCCAGCCCTTAATAAGAGACCTCTGGGTATAAGGAGTAGACCAGCCCTTAATAAGAGACCTCTGGGTATAAGGAGTAGGCCCCCCTTAATAACAGACCTCTGGGTATAAGGAGTAGGCCAGCCCTTAATAAGAGACCTCTGGGTATAAGGAGTAGGCCAGCCCTTAATAAGAGACCTCTGGGTGTAAGGAGTAGGCCAGCCCTTAATGAGAGACCTCTGGGTATAAGGAGTAGGTCAGCCTTTAATAAGAGACCTCTGGGTATAAGGAGTAGGCCCCCTTAATAAGAGACCTCTGGGTATAAGGAGTAGGCCAGCCCTTAATAAGAGACCTCTGGGTATAAGGAGTAGGCCAGCCCTTAATAAGAGACCTCTGGGTATAAGGAGTAGACCAGCCCTTAATAAGAGACCTCTGGGTATAAGGAGTAGACCAGCCCTTAATAAGAGACCTCTGGGTATAAGGAGTAGGCCAGCCCTTAATAAGAGACCTCTGGGTATAAGGAGTAGACCAGCCCTTAATAAGAGACCTCAGGGTATAAGGAGTAGGCCAGCCCTTAATAAGAGACCTCTGGGTATAAGGAGTAGGCCCCCCTTAATAACAGACCTCTGGGTATAAGGAGAAGGCCAGCCCTTAATAAGAGACCTCTGGGTATAAGGAGTAGGCCAGCCCTTAATAAGAGACCTCTGGGTATAAGGAGTAGACTTACCTTAATAAGAGACCTCTGGGTATAAGGAGTAGGCCAGCCCTTAATAACAGACCTCTGGGTATAAGGAGTAGGTCAGCCCTTATAAAGAGACCTCTGGGTATAAGGAGTAGACCAGCCCTTAATAAGAGACCTCTGGGTATAAGGAGTAGGCCAGCCCTTAATAAGAGACCTCTGGGTATAAGGAGTAGGCCAGCCCTTAATAAGACACCTCAGGGTATAAGGAGTAGGCCAGCCCTTAATAACAGACCTCTGGGTATAAGGAGTAGGCCAGCCCTTAATAAGAGACCTCTGGGTATAAGGAGTAGGCCAGCCCTTAATAACAGACCTCTGGGTATAAGGAGTAGGCCAGCCCTTAATAAGAGACCTCTGGGTATAAGGAGTAGGCCAGCCCTTAATAACAGACCTCTGGGTATAAGGAGTAGGTCAGCCTTTAATAAGAGACCTCTGGGTATAAGGAGTAGGCCCCCTTAATAAGAGACCTCTGGGTATAAGGAGTAGGCCAGCCCTTAATAAGAGACCTCTGGGTATAAGGAGTAGGCCAGCCCTTAATAAGAGACCTCTGGGTATAAGGAGTAGACCAGCCCTTAATAAGAGACCTCTGGGTATAAGGAGTAGGCCCCCCTTAATAACAGACCTCTGGGTATAAGGAGTAGGCCAGCCCTTAATAAGAGACCTCTGGGTATAAGGAGTAGGCTTACCTTAATAAGAGACCTCTGGGTGTAAGGAGTAGGCCAGCCCTTAATGAGAGACCTCTGGGTATAAGGAGTAGGTCAGCCTTTAATAAGAGACCTCTGGGTATAAGGAGTAGGCCCCCTTAATAAGAGACCTCTGGGTATAAGGAGTAGGCCAGCCCTTAATAAGAGACCTCTGGGTATAAGGAGTAGGCCAGCCCTTAATAAGAGACCTCTGGGTATAAGGAGTAGACCAGCCCTTAATAAGAGACCTCTGGGTATAAGGAGTAGGCCAGCCCTTAATAAGAGACCTCTGGGTATAAGGAGTAGGCCAGCCCTTAATAAGAGACCTCTGGGTATAAGGAGTAGACCAGCCCTTAATAAGAGACCTCAGGGTATAAGGAGTAGGCCAGCCCTTAATAAGAGACCTCTGGGTATAAGGAGTAGGCCCCCCTTAATAACAGACCTCTGGGTATAAGGAGAAGGCCAGCCCTTAATAAGAGACCTCTGGGTATAAGGAGTAGGCCAGCCCTTAATAAGAGACCTCTGGGTATAAGGAGTAGACTTACCTTAATAAGAGACCTCTGGGTATAAGGAGTAGGCCAGCCCTTAATAACAGACCTCTGGGTATAAGGAGTAGGTCAGCCCTTATAAAGAGACCTCTGGGTATAAGGAGTAGACCAGCCCTTAATAAGAGACCTCTGGGTATAAGGAGTAGGCCAGCCCTTAATAAGAGACCTCTGGGTATAAGGAGTAGGCCAGCCCTTAATAAGAGACCTCTGGGTATAAGGAGTAGGCCAGCCCTTAATAACAGACCTCTGGGTATAAGGAGTAGGCCAGCCCTTAATAACAGACCTCTGGGTATAAGGAGTAGGCCAGCCCTTAATAACAGACCTCTGGGTATAAGGAGTAGGCCAGCCCTTAATAAGAGACCTCTGGGTATAAGGAGTAGGCCAGCCCTTAATAAGAGACCTCTGGGTATAAGGAGTAGGCCAGTCCTTAATAAGAGACCTCTGGGTATAAGGAGTAGGCCAGCCCTTAATAAGAGACCTCTGGGTATAAGGAGTAGGCCAGCCCTTAATAAGAGACCTCTGGGTATAAGGAGTAGGTCAGCCTTTAATAAGAGACCTCTGGGTATAAGGAGTAGGCCAGCCCTTAATAAGAGACCTCTGGGTTATAAGGAGTAGGCCAGCCCTTAATAAGAGACCTCTGGGTATAAGGAGTAGGCCAGCCCTTAATAAGAGACCTCTGGGTATAAGGAGTAGGCCAGCCCTTAATAAGAGACCTCTGGGTATAAGGAGTAGGCCAGCCCTTACAAAGAGACCTCTGGGTATAAGGAGTAGGCCCCCCTTAATAAGAGACCTCTGGGTATAAGGAGTAGGCCAGCCCTTAATAAGAGACCTCTGGGTATAAGGAGTAGGCCAGCCCTTAATAAGAGACCTCTGGGTATAAGGAGTAAGGAGGCCCCCTTAATAAGAGACCTCTGGGTATAAGGAGTAGGCCAGCCCTTAATAAGAGACCTCTGGGTATAAGGAGTAGGCCAGCCCTTAATAAGAGACCTCTGGGTATAAGGAGTAGTCCAGCCCTTAATAAGAGACCTCTGGGTATAAGGAGTAGGCCAGCCCTTAATAAGAGACCTCTGGGTATAAGGAGTAGGCCAGCCCTTAATAAGAGACCTCTGGGTATAAGGAGTAGGCCAGCCCTTAATAAGAGACCTCTGGGTATAAGGAGTAGGCCAGCCCTTAATAAGAGACCTCTGGGTATAAGGAGTAGGCCAGCCCTTAATAAGAGACCTCTGGGTATAAGGAGTAGGCCAGCCCTTAATAAGAGACCTCTGGGTATAAGGAGTAGGCCAGCCCTTAATAAGAGACCTCTGGGTATAAGGAGTAGGCCAGCCCTTAATAAGAGACCTCTGGGTGTAAGGAGTAGGCTTTACCCTCAGGTAACCTCAGGCTGGAAATGTGTTTCTGTACACCTTTAGCTTGTACAGTTAGTATGATTGTTTATGCTCTGATTCAGGCTAGGAAGTGACTGCCTGAAGACAAGTCTTAGTGGATTATTATTATTAAAATATTAAGGATTAGTGATCAAAACATGAATAAACAAGAGCTACAAGGTCTCATGAGCCTCTTGATCAGAAAACGATTTTGTGGAGTTTGGGCTTGTGATGATCTACCTATTGAGAAATGGAAGGAGCGACCGGCCATGTTTATTGTCAATACCCATCCTAAACACATGTCTGGTGAACATTGGTTAGCTATGACATTAGAAGATGATGAAGATGAAGGAGGAGGTGGAAAAATCTCAACATTTTCCCCCATCTATTACACAGTTCTACCTGTGGTCAACACTGTGTATTCTACCTGTGGTCAACACTGTGTATTCTACCTGGGGTCAACACTGTGTATTCTACCTGGGGTCAACACTGTGTATTCTACCTGGGGTCAACACTGTGTGTTCTACCTGTGGTCAACGCTGTGTATTCTACCTGGGGTCAACACTGTGTATTCTTCCTGTGGTCAACGCTGTGTATTCTACCTGGGGTCAACACTGTGTATTCTTCCTGTGGTCAACGCTGTGTATTCTACCTGTGGTCAACGCTGTGTATTCTACCTGTGGTCAACGCTGTGTATTCTACCTGTGGTCAACACTATGTGTTCTACCTGTGGTCAACACAGTGTATTCTACCTGTGGTCAACACTGTGTATTCTACCTGTGGTCAACACTGTGCATTCTACCTGTGGTCAACACTGTGTGTTCTACCTGTGGTCAACGCTGTGTGTTCTACCTGTGGTCAACACTGTGTATTCTACCTGTGGTCAACACTGTGTATTCTACCTGTGGTCAACACTGTGTATTCTACCTGGGGTCAACACTGTGTATTCTACCTGTGGTCAACACTGTGTATTCTACCTGTGGTCAACACTATGTGTTCTACCTGTGGTCAACACTGTGTATTCTACCTGGGGTCAACACTGTGTATTCTACCTGTGGTCAACACTGTGTATTCTACCTGTGGTCAACACTATGTGTTCTACCTGTGGTCAACACTGTGTATTTTACCTGAGGTCAGCACTGTGTATTCTACCTGTGGTCAACACTGTGTATTCTACCTGAGGTCAGCACTGTGTATTCTACCTGAGGTCAGCACTGTGTATTCTACCTGTGCCAAAGAGCGTGTGGAGTTTCTTTTGAAGATGTTATGTCTCTTTCTAATGATGATTTCAGATGTATTGATAGCACCGTAGATTGTTTTGTTAGAAAATATCAAAAGTGTTTTAAGTATGTGTCCTTTAAGAACCTATAATCAGGGTGTATGCTCACGTCAAATGTTTAAAGAATGTCCTCAAATGTTCAAATGTATAATTTAAAAAATAAAATGTATTGAACTTAATCAAAAGTCTAACCACCCTGAGAGATTAGGAAAAGATCTGGAGGGGTTCAGGGGTGAGGACTCATCCATACATGAGTTATCATTAACCATTTCAAAAGGGGGAGGGGTTCAGGGGTGAGGACTCATCCATACATGAGTTATCATTAACCATTTCAAAAGGGGGAGGAGTTCAGGGGTGAGGACTCATCCATACATGAGTTATCATTAACCATTTCAAAAGGGGGAGGGGTTCAGGGGTGAGGACTCATCCATACATGAGTTATCATTAACAATTTCAAAAGGGGGAGGAGTTCAGGGGTGAGGACTCATCCATACATGAGTTATCATTAACAATTTCAAAAGGGGGAGGAGTTCAGGGGTGAGGACTCATCCATTAATGTGTTATCATCAACCATTTCAAAAGGGGGAGGAGTTCAGGGGTGAGGACTCATCCATTAATGAGTTATCATTAACCATTTCAAAAGGGGGAGGGACTCAGGGGTGAGGACTCATCCATTAATGAGTTATCATTAACCCTTTCAAAAGGGGGAGGGACTTAGGGGTGAGGACTCATCCATTAATGAGTTATCATTAACCATTTCAAAAGGGGGAGTAAGGACTCATCCATTAATGAGTTATCATTAGCCCTTTCAAAAGGGGGAGGGGTTCCAAGAACATCTTTAGGAGCTGTAGCTCTTTGAAGTGTTTTGTTTTAAAGTTTGAATCTGTTGGTGAAGCTTATAGTTTGGTACCTGAGAGGGGAATGTTGAGGACTGTCAGGGCTTTAAGACACTGACATCACCCAGGAGGTCTTCTATCCTCAACAATCTGTTGGTGAAGCTTATAGTTTGGTACCTGAGAGGGGAATGTTGAGGACTGCAGGGCTTTAAGACACTGACTCCACCCAGGAGGTCTTCTATCATCAACAATCTGTTGGTGAAGCTTATAGTTTGGTACCTGAGAGGGGAATGTTGAGGACTGCAGGGCTTTAAGAAACTGAAGCCACACAGGAGGTCTTCTATCATCAGCATTCTGGTGGGATGCAGAGATACTTTTAAACAAGTCCATCATATGAGAACCCCTGACAACGTCCTGAAAGATAAACTCTCCTTTGTCATTCCAAGTAGCAGCCCCCTGAAAGATAAACTCTCCTTTGTCATTCCAAGTAGCAGCCCCCTGAAAGATAAACTCTCCTTTGTCATTCCAAGTAGCAGCCCCCTGAAAGATAAACTCTCCTTTGTCATTCCAAGTAGCAGCCCCCTGAAAGATAAACTCTCCTTTGTCATTCCAAGTAGCAGCCCCCTGAAAGATAAACTCTCCTTTGTCATTCCAAGTAGCAGCACCCTGAAAGATAAACTCTCCTTTGTCATTCCAAGTAGCAGCCCCCTGAAACTGAAGCCACACAGATAAACTCTCCTTTGTCATTCCAAGTAGCGGCTTCCTGAAAGATAAACTCTCCTTTGTCATTCCAAGTAGCAGCCCCTGAAAGATAAACTCTCCTTTGTCATTCCAAGTAGCAGCCCCTGAAAGATAAACTCTCCTTTGTCATTCCAAGTAGCAGCCCCCTGAAAGATAAACTCTCCTTTGTCATTCCAAGTAGCAGCCCCTGAAAGATAAACTCTCCTTTGTCATTCCAAGTAGCAGCCCCTGAAAGATAAACTCTCCTTTGTCATTCCAAGTAGAGGCCCCTGAAAGATAAACTCTCCTTTGTCATTCCAAGTAGCAGCCCCCTGAAAGATAAACTCTCCTTTGTCATTCCAAGTAGCGGCCCCCTGAAAGATAAACTCTCCTTTGTCATTCCAAGTAGCAGCCCCCTGAAAGATAAACTCTCCTTTGTCATTCCAAGTAGCAGCTCCCTGAAAGATAAACTCTCCTTTGTCATTCCAAGTAGAGGCCCCCTGAAAGATAAACTCTCCTTTGTCATTCCAAGTAGCGGCCCCTGAAAGATAAACTCTCCTTTGTCATTCCAAGTAGCAGCCCCCTGAAAGATAAACTCTCCTTTGTCATTCCAAGTAGCGGCCCCTGAAAGATAAACTCTCCTTTGTCATTCCAAGTAGCAGCCCCTGAAAGATAAACTCTCCTTTGTCATTCCAAGTAGCGGCCCCTGAAAGATAAACTCTCCTTTGTCATTCCAAGTAGCAGCCCCCTGAAAGATAAACTCTCCTTTGTCATTCCAAGTAGCAGCTCCCTGAAAGATAAACTCTCCTTTGTCATTCCAAGTAGAGGCCCCCTGAAAGATAAACTCTCCTTTGTCATTCCAAGTAGCGGCCCCCTGAAAGATAAACTCTCCTTTGTCATTCCAAGTAGCGGCCCCTGAAACATAAACTCTCCTTTGTCATTCCAAGTAGCAGCCCCCTGAAAGATAAACTCTCCTTTGTCATTCCAAGTAGAGGCCCCCTGAAAGATAAACTCTCCTTTGTCGTTCCAAGTAGCGGCCCCCTGAAAGATAAACTCTCCTTTGTCATTCCAAGTAGCGGCCCCCTGAAAGATAAACTCTACTTTGTCATTCCAAGTAGCGGCCCCCTGAAAGATAAACTCTCCTTTGTCATTCCAAGTAGCGGCCCCCTGAAAGATAAACTCTCCTTTGTCATTCCAAGTAGCGGCCCCCTGAAAGATAAACTCTCCTTTGTCATTCCAAGTAGCGGCCCCTGAAAGATAAACTCTCCTTTGTCATTCCAAGTAGCGGCCCCTGAAAGATAAACTCTCCTTTGTCATTCCAAGTAGCGGCCCCCTGAAAGATAAACTCTCCTTTGTCATTCCAAGTAGCGGCCCCCTGAAAGATAAACTCTCCTTTGTCATTCCAAGTAGCTGTCCCCTGAAAGATAAACTCTCCTTTGTCATTCCAAGTAGCAGCCCCCTGAAAGATAAACTCTCCTTTGTCATTCCAAGTAGAAGCCCCCTTTGAGTCTTTTATCTTGATCATTATGTATCTAACATTTTTCCTGTTACGTGCTGAAACATGTGTCAACACATGCAGCACATTATCTTCAACATATTTGATCTTCAACCTGTAAGGCATTATAGGGGCAGGTCTCTCTCTCTGATCTTCAACCTGTAAGGCATTATAGTGGCAGGTCTCTCTCTCTGATCTTCAACCTGTAAGGCATTATAGGGGCAGGGCTCTCTCTCTGATCTTCAACCTGTAAGGCATTATAGTGGCATCTCTCTGATCTTCAACCTGTAAGGCATTATAGGGGCAGGTCTCTCTCTCTGATCTTCAACCTGTAAGGCATTATAGGGGCAGGGCTCTCTCTCTGATCTTCAACCTGTAAGGCATTATAGGGGCAGGTCTCTCTCTCTGATCTTCAACCTGTAAGGCATTATAGGGGCAGGTCTCTCTGATCTTCAACCTGTAAGGCATTATAGGGGCAGGTCTCTCTCTCTGATCTTCAACCTGTAAGGCATTATAGGGGCAGGTCTCTCTCTCTGATCTTCAACCTGTAAGGCATTATAGGGGCAGGTCTCTCTCTCTGATCTTCAACCTGTAAGGCATTACAGGGGCAGGTCTCTCTCTGACCTTCAACCTGTAAGGCATTACAGGGGCAGGTCTCTCTCTGATCTTCAACCTGTAAGGCATTATAGGGGCAGGTCTCTCTCTCTGATCTTCAACCTGTAAGGCATTATAGGGGCAGGTCTCTCTGATCTTCAACCTGTAAGGCATTATAGGGGCAGGTCTCTCTCTGATCTTCAACCTGTAAGGCATTATAGGGGCAGGTCTCTCTCTCTGATCTTCAACCTGTAAGGCATTACAGGGGCAGGTCTCTCTCTCTGATCTTCAACCTGTAAGGCATTACAGGGGCAGGTCTCTGATCTTCAACCTGTAAGGCATTATAGGGGCAGGTCTCTCTCTCTGATCTTCAACCTGTAAGGCATTACAGGGGCAGGTCTCTCTCTCTGATCTTCAACCTGTAAGGCATTATAGGGGCAGGTCTCTCTCTCTGATCTTCAACCTGTAAGGCATTATAGGGGCAGGGCTCTCTCTCTGATCTTCAACCTGTAAGGCATTACAGGGGCAGGGCTCTCTCTCTGATCTTCAACCTGTAAGGCATTATAGGGGCAGGTCTCTCTCTCTGATCTTCAACCTGTAAGGCATTATAGGGGCAGGTCTCTCTCTCTGATCTTCAACCTCTAAGGCATTATAGTGGCAGGTCTCTCTCTCTGATCTTCAACCTGTAAGGCATTATAGGGGCAGGGCTCTCTCTCTGATCTTCAACCTGTAAGGCATTATAGGGGCAGGTCTCTCTCTCTGATCTTCAACCTGTAAGGCATTATAGTGGCAGGTCTCTCTCTGATCTTCAACCTGTAAGGCATTATAGTGGCAGGTCTCTCAGATTTTCAAGCTGTAAGATCTCTGGTCCAGGCATAATAATAGAAAGTATAGTAACATATTTAAATCGAGCTCCGAGATTGCAATTCCTATGACTTCCACTAGATGTCAACAGTCTTCAAGGTTTCAGACTTATTTCTTCCAAAACGAGGAAGAATTCTGAGTTTTGATACAGGAACACAGAGTTGGAAATCAATCTGTGCAGCATGATGAAGAGGACACGCTAAAATCGCTTTCCTATTGAACATACTTCTTTCCGTATTAAATATTAGAGTTGAATTACATTTTAGGGAACGTGAGGATTAAATAGAAATGTAGTTTGACTGTTTTAACAAAGTTTAGCAGTAGCTTTTTGGACTCCTTTGTCTGCATGTTGAACGAGTGGATTACTGAAATCAATGGCGCCCTTCTAAACTGACTTTTTGGGATATAAAGAAGGATTTTATCTGACAAAACGACACTACATGTTGTACCTGGGACTCTTAGGATTGCAAATCAGAGGAAGATTTTCAAAAAGGAAGTGAATAATTAATCGCTATTTGTGACTTTATGAAACCTGTGCTGGTTGAAAAATATTTTGTTGTGCGGCGCCGTCCTCAAACAATTGCATGGCACACTTTCCCTGTAAAGCCTATTGTACATCGGACAATGCAGGTAGATTAACAACCTATTTAAGCTTTTTAACCCATTTATCAGAAAATCTACCTGTCAAGATATTCTGTCCAAAGTTCGTATGTGTTTTCCTTGTTTTAGTGTTGGTCAACACGTGAGCTGGGTGGGCATTCTATGTTGTGTGTCTGGTTTGTCTATTTCTATGTTTGGCCTGATATGGTTCTCAATCAGAGGCAGGTGTTAGTCATTGTCATCCATTGGGAAATATTTAGAAGCCTGTTTTGTGTTGGGTTTTGTGGGTGATTGTTCCTGTCTCTGTGTTTGCACCAGATAGGACTGTTTAGGTTTTCACTTTTCTTGTTTTGTATAGTCTGTTCATGTATAGTCGTCTTTAATAAAAACATGAATAACCACCACGCTGCATTTTGGTCCGCCTCTCTTTCACCAAAAGAAAACCCTTACACTACCTAAATGTTTAATATACATCATTTTTATGATTATTTATTTGAATTGCGCACCCTCCAATTTCACCGGATGTTGTTGACTAGACCTAAGAAGTTTTAAGAACAAATTCTTATTTACATTGACATGGCCTAGGAACAGTGGATTAACTGGTCTAGGAACAGTGGGTTAACTGGTCTAGGAACAGTGGGTTAACTGGTCTAGGAACAGTGGGTTAACTGGAACAGTGGGTTAACTGGTCTAGGAACAGTGGGTTAACTGGTCTAGGAACAGTGGGTTAACTGGAACAGTGGGTTAACTGGTCTAGGAACAGTGGGTTAACTGGTCTAGGAACAGTGGGTTAACTGCCTTGTTCAGAACAACGGATCTTTACCTTGTCAGCTCACGAATTTGATCGAGAACATTTTTAGTTACTGGCCCAATACTCTAACCACTAGGCTACCTGCCGATCCTAGATCATAATGAATCAGATTACATGGACAGGGGGGACCTGATCCTAGATTAGCACTCCTGATCTGAGACACTGCCTATATGAATAAGGAATGCTGTTGTAAAGTCTAGTTACAGCAGGTGCTTACTGCCATCTAGTGGAAGATACTAATAAAACACTTTATTATCAGGGTGGGGAGACGGCTGAGTGCAGGATCCATGGTGAGATGACAGAGCAGAAAACACTATATGGAGAGAAGTACAAATAAATTATTTCTGAACAATAAAGGACAGAGTTAGAGAATAAATACCTGGAATGACATTATAACTAGTTAGTAGATCTCACAGGGTCTGTTGTCATTATTTTACCCTACACCAGTGACGTCAGAAAGGACGTGATTTCCTCATATGAAAATGAAACTAAGAGTGTGGTCTACGCCTTTACAAAACAGCTGTTGAAACCGTAGCGCTCATTTCTCGGCAACATTAGAAGCAGGATAAATGTGTTGATTTGAAGGACAGACTCTGGTAAGTCTTGGCTACATATAACTATTATAAAGTTAGGTTGTAGTCAGACATTCAACAGACAGATAGGCTTGAGATATGATTCTTTATCATGCTGCACAACCTGGACCCGTTTTCCACAATGGAATTTAGACTTAACGTTGGGAACGCATGATAAGTGGGAAACGATAATTAACAGAATACAAATTGGAGTTTACACTATTTTACAAATAAAATGTTGCGTAAGCTCGTTTACATGGGTTTTACCCTCCACTACTTCCCCGTTGATACGGTGTGCAGCGTAGAGTGCATAGTCATTTATTTTTATTTCACTTATATTTAACTCGGCAAGTCAGAACAAATTCTTATTAACATTGACGGCCTAGGCCAATTGTGCGCCACCCTATGGGACTCCCAATCATGCAGCCTGGATTCTAACCAGGTCCTGCAGTGAACAGGGGGTGGGACTCTACCACTCGGGGGTCGGCTGAGCTGAAACAGAAAGTCAAGTTGTTATTTTGTACAGGATCCATGGTGAGACAACAGAGCAGAAAACACTACATGGAGATGATTGACAAATAGGTAAGTATTTCTGAACAATAATCTATTCTAAAGAACAGAGTATGTGAATGAATATCTGGAATGAGATATTACTAGTTAGTAGAACTGCAAATTGAGCTGAGTTGCTGACAGACAACAGTTTTCAAAGTGTAAACTAATCAGTAGACCTACATGTTATGAGTAAAACGTCTGGTAAAGATGGTGGAGGAGCTTTTCAATTATATGGTTTTATGTTTATCTCAGGGTTTCTCCATCCTTTTGTTCTTACCAGAACTTACACACCTGATTCAACTAATCATCACATATTTTAAGACAGTTTAATATTTGAGGCATACAAATGAACATTCTCAAATTTAAACCTGTTTGTTTTGGTAGACCTGTTAACTATTATTAAAGGCCTACAGTAATTCATATTTTGAAGAGAAAAAAACACAACTTAACCTGGTTTCCAGTAAATTATAAGTTTAGCTAAAATAATGTAAGAGAGACGTCTCGAAGAAGGACTATAAAAAAAATGTAAGCAAGATGCGGCACAATGTCATGATTTACTGCTGTCGCATGAAGCTGACTGTTAGCGCCTCCCTCTGGTTACTGTTGTTAAATGAAACTGACTGTTAGCGCCTCCCTCTGGTTACTGTTGTTATTTGAAACTGACTGTTAGCGCCACCCTCTGGTTACTGTTGTTATATGAAACTGACTGTTAGCGCCACCCTCTGGTTACTGTTGTTAAATGAAACTGACTGTTAGCGCCTCCCTCTGGTTACTGTTGTTATTTGAAACTGACTGTTAGCGCCACCCTCTGGTTACTGTTGTTATATGAAACTGACTGTTAGCGCCACCCTCTGGTTACTGTTGTTATATGAAACTGACTGTTAGCGCCACCCTCTGGTTACTGTTGTTATATGAAACTGACTGTTAGCAACACCCTCTGGTTACTGTTGTTATGTGAAGGGGTGACGCCTTGACTGCAGTTTAAACTGACATTAATAAGAAAGTATCTGGACACGGCCATGTTGAGATGACAGAGCAGCTTAGTTTAATCTCTATACTGCAACACAGCTTCCAAGTAAAGTGAGTATTTCAGGTTAATAATCTAGAATAAAGTAGAGGGAACATGTGGAATACAGTAAACTAGTGTCTGAGTGCTGCTGAGTCATTCCATCCATACGGTCCCTCTTCTATCTTTCAGGTTAATACTCTAGAATAAAGTAGAGGGGACATGTGGAATACAGTAAACTAGTGTCTGAGTGCTGCTGAGTCATTCCATCCATACGGTCCCTCTTCTATCTTTCAGGTTAATACTCTAGAATAAAGTAGAGGGGACAGATACAGTAAACTAGTGTCTGAGTGCTGCTGAGTCATTCCATCCATACGGTCCCTCTTCTATCTTTCAGGTTAATAATCTAGAATAAAGTAGAGGGGACATGTGGAATACAGTAAACTAGTGTCTGAGTGCTGCTGAGTCATTCCATCCATCTTCTGTCCCCAGGAAATATCAGTTCTTATTTAGTGAAAGCTGAAATAAATCATTCTCTCTACTATTATTCTGACATTTCACATTCTTTAAAATAAAGTGGTGATTTAACTGACCTAAAACAAGGACTTTTTTACAAGGATTAAATGTCAGGAATTGTGAAAAACTGAGTTTAAATGTATTTGGCTCAGGTGTATGTAAACTTCCGACTTCAACTGCATGTGTGTGTATATATTATTTTACTGCTCTAACGATGTAATTATTGTTTACCTCATTACTATTATGTTTTGATTTTTCCCTTCAATTTTTTTACTATTTATGTGATGCGCAATGCAGAGAACACTGAAGAGGAATTATCATTTAATTTCCACAGTGAATTATTGTAATGTTTGTTTATGTGTCAATTAACCCCATAAGGGATGGGTTGCCAGGTGGCGATTTGACACAATAATAAAACGTTTTCATTCACTCATTTGTTCATTCATTTGTTCATTCATATAATTTAATTTAAGATGTTCTGTGTGTCCCTAATATCCCTTTCCACCCTGTTAGTTTGTTGTAATTCCTAGAGCAGAACGGAGAACACCATCGGGTTCCTACAAGTCTCAGCTTACATTATGGGCCATATCTGAAGATGAGGTGGATTGAGACACAGCCCATGTAAAACAAACATGCAAAAAACAGACATCTCCAGTTTAAACAGACATCTCCAGTTTAAACAGACATCTCTAACTTAAACAGACATCTCCAGTTTAAACAGACATCTCCAGTTTAAACAGACATCTCCAGTTTAAACAGACATCTCCAGTTTAAACAGACATCTCCAGTTTAAACAGACATCTCCAGTTTAAACAGACATCTCCAGTTTAAACAGACATCTCCAGTTTAAACAGACATCTCCAGTTTAAACAGACATCTCCAGTTTAAACAGACATCTCCAGTTTAAACAGACATCTCCAGTTTAAACAAACATCTCCAGTTTAAACAGACATCTCCAGTTTAAACAGACATCTCCAGTTTAAACAGACATCTCCAGTTTAAACAGACATCTCCAGTTTAAACAGACATCTCCAGTTAAACAGACAGATGTTGATGTGTTTATTATGTTCATCACATTTCAACAGACCATTGTAGTCTCAGGGTTAAAAATTAGGTTGACCTGGAGAGGAGGACCTGATCCTAGATCATAATGAATCAGATTACATGGAGAGGGAGACCTGATCCTAGATCATAATGAATCAGATTACATGGAGAGGGGGACCTGATCCTAGATCATAATGAATCAGATTACATGGAGAGGGGGAGCTGATCCTAGATCATAATGAATCAGATTACATGGAGAGGGGGACCTGATCCTAGATCAGCTCTGAGACAATGCCTTTATGAATAAGGGCACAGGAGTCACCAGGACCAACTGTATATTGCTCTGAATAAGAGCGTCTGCTCAATGACTAAAATGTAAAATGAGTCACCAGGACAGGCATTGACAGGATGGTCACAGCCACACGTTCACTGGTTAGGTAGGACACAATATAACTGTTAGATAGGACCAACAGTAATGATACATGGATAGACAGGAACAACAATAATGATACATGGTTAGGTAGGAACAACAGTAATGATACATGGTTAGATAGGAACAACAGTAATGATACATGGTTAGATAGGAACAACAGTAATGATACATGGTTAGATAGGAACAACAGTAATGATGCATGGTTAGATAGGAACAACAGTAATGATACATGGTTAGGTAGGAACAACAGTAATGATACATGGTTAGATAGGAACAACAGTAATGATAGATGGTTAGATAGGAACAACAGTAATGATACATGGTTAGATAGGAACAACAGTAATGATACATGGTTAGATAGGAACAACAGTAATGATAGATGGTTAGATAGGAACAACAGTAATGATACATGGTTAGATAGGACACAATATAACTGTTAGATAGGAGCAACAGTAATGATACATGTCCTCAATGTGAAGTGACATTAATCCATAAATACAAAGCACAAGTACAACCCTTTTTATATAAACCTTTTAAGGTAGTAAGAAAATAATAATTCAGTTAATATTTTAATAAAGAAGTCTTGAATTACCAATAAATCACCTGCTAGCATTAGCTAGCGTGACATTACATTGCACTGACTGACGGTGCTGTTAGCTCGTCATTAACATGGATAGCTAAGCTAGAAGACACGATTAACTTCCAGAAATATGCTTTAAATACAACATAAATATATACATCGTCACATTCGCTACTGACTTTTCGATATATGAACCAGTTTTCCAAAGACGCTATTGTGTTATACAGTTTGAAACAGTTTTTATGTCCAGCAGAAGGAGACGTGCCCTCAGAATATCTCAGACTGAACACCAGGCAGACCAACTTTCCAAATAGGGGAGAAGCACTCAAAACCCACTACTTGTTCTTTCAAGGGAAATAATACAAAAATGGCAAGTCTGAAGACCTCTCGTATTAACAACCTTACTACAATAGCAGAAAATATGTTTTATGAATTCGACAACACATAATGAAAGGAAACGTTATTCATATCACCCCTCTTTCTGAGGTGAATGGTTTCACCCACTAATCTACCCGGAACTGCGGTGTTTCTGATATCCACGTTGCGCGCATCGCGAGTGAGGTTGATGGAAACTCTACATTTTCACTTTGTCACACGTGTTCCTTTGATATCCCGTTCAGGAGTATCACTGTAGCCATAAATAAACTGAATATTACTCATTTAAATTCATATGGGTTAAATTGAATAGTAACTGTAATCTGGACACTGACTGACACTATAGGCATATAAAGTAATTTAATATGAACTGCAGAATTATGCATTTTTTGCATTTAAATGAAGCAACAAATGTTAATTTAGGGGTGGAGAAATATGATTTATTTCAGTATCTCTTGAGATGATGTGAATGAGAGTGTAAGGTGTTATCTCTGACACTGATACAAGCAGACAGTATTTTCAACCTGATCAGAAACGTGTTTCATCGTTTTCTCAGATTTTAATTTCCTTAAAACCCTTCAGACTGATGACATATGGACATTTTACACAGGACCAATCTTTCCACTGTTCTGAAGTGTGTTAATATTAATATTAGATTCATAGACCTGTTCAGTTCATTAGTATTAATATTAGATTCATAGACCTGTTCAGTTCATTAGTATTACTATTAGATTCATAGACCTGTTCAGTTCATTAGTATTACTATTAGATTCATAGACCTGTTCAGTTCATTGGTATTAATATTAGATTCATAGACCTGTTCAGTTCATTAGTATTACTATTAGATTCATAGACCTGTTCAGTTCATTAGTATTACTATTAGATTCATAGACCTGTTCAGTTCATTAGTATTAATATTAGATTCATAGACCTGTTCAGTTCATTACCATAGTATTAATATTAGATTAATTGATTGAAATTATCACCATCCTCAGTTGTCTATTGCAGCAGGCTACTGGGCAACAGAAGCACTTCTTACCTCAACATCTCCTTGCTATTCATGTTAAATAAATTAATCTGTCAATTTGTACTAAGCAAACTGTTAAATCATCTTCCCCACTGTAGATTATCTGAATTGTATTCCTTTTCAGTTAATAACAAATTATTTATTACAACGACGGCCCGTCGAGCAGAACGACAGATTTATACCTTGTCAGCTGTGGGATTCAAACCTGCAACCTTTTGGTTACTGCCCCAACACTCTAACCACTAGGCTACCTGCCGCCCCAACGCTCTAACCACTAGGCTACCTGCCACCCCTCCGCTCTAACTACTAGGCTACCTGCCGCCCCAACGCTCTAACCACTAGGCTACCTGCCGCCCCAACGCTCTAACCACTAGGCTACCTGCCGCCCCAACGCTCTAACCACTAGGCTACCTGCCGCCCCAACCCTCTAACCACTAGGCTACCTGCCGCCCCAACGCTCTAACCACTAGGCTACCTGCCTAACCTGCCACCCCTCCACTCTAACCCTAACGCTCTAACCACTAGGCTACCTGCCGCCCCAACGCTCTAACCACTAGGCTACCTGCCGCCCAAAAAAAGATGTAGGCCTATCAGGGGCTAGTTTTCAGGCCTTGTGGGCGGGTGTTGAGTGGTCATTGGGCTAGAACAAAGTAACTACATTAAACAACCTGACAGTTTGGACGTGTTTGTTAGTAAACTGTTTTACTTCTAAGAGATAATCAATAAAATAACCACAACCAACATGTTGGATCTATGTTTAGTTGTCACTGTGTTAACCACAACCAACTTGTTGTATCTCTGTTTAGGAGTCAGTGCTCTAAAATGAGTCTCTCTGGGGAGAGAGGAGGGGGACCCTGCCTCTAAAATTAGTCTCTCTGGGGAGAGAGAGGAGGGGACCCTGCCTCTAAAATGAGTGTCTCTGGGGAGAGAGTGGAGGGGGGCCCTGCCTCTAAAATGAGTTTCTCTGGGGGACATGACACCAAAACTAAGAGGTGAGATGACAATATTATTTAAGAATGTATATTCTAAATAGATATCTATATATCCATTATTTAACAGGGATTTTTTTTATTAAGAAATGATTTCTTATGGGTACATTCTATATACCTGTTCTATATTTTAGATGTGTATGAAAATGTGTTTTTTTGCTAAATGCTATTTATCCATTATTTAACAGGAATGTTGGTATCCTGTATATTTATGTGTAAAATACCCACTTTAGAAGTCTTTATAAAGCCTTGTAGTGGTTTAATCATGTATTTAGGATAGGATAAAGTAATCCTTCTCCCCCCCCCCTTAAATGATTTAGATGCACTATTGTAAAGTGGCTGTTCCACTGGATGTCAGAAGGTGAATTCACCAATTTGTAAGTCGCTCTGGATAAGAGCGTCTGCTAAATGACTGAAATGTAAATGTAAATGTAAATTTTAACAATAAAATATAATTGACCAACATTTCTGAAAAGTGATATAAAGCGTTATGGAATGAAACTCTTCTTATGTTTCCCCATCTGAGCTCAGAGTAGATGAGAGATGTAATGTTTGTCTCTGTTGTGTTGAAGCCCAATCAAGCAGGAGAGACCAGCCTCCCCTGTACCCAGCTGTGTGTCCATGAAGAGTGACCGGTCTATGGGTCTACCTATACTGTTTAGAGAGGGAGACTTTTCTACTGAACAAAGGTAAGAAGAACTCATGGGTCCTGGTCAGTGAGTTAAACAACACTGTCTCTAGTCATTTCTCCTCTCCCATTTTCCCATTTATTTTGTTGTTTTCATAATCCATTGGCTCATCCTTTTGTCTATTTTCATAGTCCTAAAACAACATCAAACAAACACAACATGCTGGATCTCTGTTTAGGGGTCAGTTCTCTAAAATGAGACTCTCTGGGGAGAGAGAGGAGGGGGCCCCTGCCTCTAAAATGAGTCTCTCTTGGGAGAGAGAGGAGGGGGCCCTGCCTCTAAAATTAGTCTCTCTGGGGAGAGAGAGAGGAGGGGGGCCCTGCCTATAAAATGAGTATCTCTGGGGTGAGAGAGGAGGGGGGCCCTGCCTCTAAAATTAGTCTCTCTGGGGAACATGACACCAAAACTAAGAGGTGAGCTGACAATATTGATTAAGAATGCATATTCTAAATAGTTTTTTAATCATAAATGATGGCTTATGGTACATTCTATATACCTGTTCTTTATTTTAGATGTGTATGAACATTTTTTTTTGCAAAGGGCTTTTTATCCATTGGAATTTAATGTTGGTATCCTGTATATTAGACTGTGATATGTGGTTGTCTCATCTAGATATCTATATATCCATTATTTAACAGGAATGTTGGTATCCTATATATTAGACTGTGATATGTGGTTGTCTCACCTAGATATCTATATATCCATTATTTAACAGGAATGTTGGTATCCTGTATATCTGACTGTGATATGTGGTTGTCTCATCTAGATATCTATATATCCATTATTTAACAGGAATGTTGGTATCCTGTATATTAGACTGTGATATGTGGTTGTCTCACCTAGATATCTATATATCCATTATTTAACAGGAATGTTGGTATCCTGTATATTAGACTGTGATATGTGGTTGTCTCACCTAGATATCTAAAGATGAATTTAATTTGACCCAGTTTCTCACGGCAGGCAATTTACAGCAAATGTGCATTTTATGTCTAAATTGCCAAATTTAGAAGTCTTTATAAAACCTTGTAGTTGTTTAATAATTTCTTTAAACAAAATTAGAGAATTTACCAACATTTCTGAAAATGGAAATATAGCGTTTTGGAATTAAACTCTTTTTATGTTTCCCCATCTGAGCTCAGAGTAGATGAGATATGTAATGTCTGTCTCTGTTGTGTTGAAGTCCAATCCAGCAGGAGAGACCAGCCTCCCCTGTTCCCAGCTGTGTGTCCATGAAGAGTGACTGGTCTATGGGTCTACCTATACTGTTTAGATTGGGATACCTTTCTACTGAACAAAGGTAAGAAGAACTCATGGGTCCTGGTCAGTGAGTTAAACAACACTGTCTCTAGTAATTTCTCCTCTCCCATTTTCCCATTTATTTTGGTTGTTTTCATAATCCATTGGCTCATCCTTGTGTCAATTTCCGTAGTCCTTAAACAATATTAAACAAACACTCCATTCCCTCCCTGTGTGTGAGGTCAAGACAGCAGGTGAGAGAGAGAGAGAGAGAGAGAGAGAGAGAGAGAGAGAGAGAGAGAGAGAGAGAGAGAGAGAGAGAGAGAGAGAGGTCGAAACAAAAGGTTTGGGACAAGGTTTCAGAATTCTGAGTTCATATCCCTCAGTCAGACCAGTAGAAACTGTATCAGTAGCACTACAAGGTATCACGTCTGGTGAACAGGTCATAGTTCATATCCTCAGTCAGACCAGTAGAAACTGTATCAGTAGCACTACAAGGTATCACGTCTGGTGAACAGGTCAGAGTTCATATCCTCAGTCAAACCAGTAGAAACTGGATCAGCAGCACTACAAGGTATCACATCTGGTGAATCATGTATCAATACTGATAGGATGGAAAGAAAGGGAGCGCTGATCTCAGATCCATTTTCTCCATTCAAATCTTTCCTTTAACATTATAATTATTGTACAATACTGATTGCAGATCAGCCCCAAGAGAAATATTATCACCTATGGCTGCAAAAATAGAGGCACCGTATTCTAATGAATAATTATTCTATTATTATTATTATATCTATTATTCTATTCTAATTCTAATTAACCAATAAAAATGCACTAAATCACAGATTTGGCACAGCAAAGCGTTAGGCATCACTTCATCAGATATATTGAGACAAATTACAGGCCGTAGTCTTCAAGTAGAAAAATTGAATATATAAATTGAACATAAAATGTATGTCACTGTCACGGCTTTCTGTTGTGATTCATTTTATTGAAATCGAGAGACGAGAGACAATACACGAATAAACTAACAAAATAACAAACGTGCGAAAACCTAAACAGCCCTATCTGGTGCAAAACACAGTGACAGGAATAATCACCCACGAAACACTCAAAGAATATGGCTGCCTAAATATGGTTCCCAATCAGAGACAACGATAATCACCTGACTCTGATTGAGAACCGCCTCAGGCAGCCATAGACTAAGCTAGACACCCCACAAAACCCCAAGACAAAAACACACCACAACAACCCATGTCACACCCTGGCCTGACCAAATAAATGAAGATAAACATAATATATTTCGGCCAGGGTGTGACAGAACCCCCCCCTAAAGTGCGGACTCCCGGACGCACATCAAAACAATAGGGAGGGTCCGGGTGGGCGTCTGTCCATGGTGGCGGCTCCGGCGCGGGACGTGGACCCCACTTCACCGTAGTCCTCCCCCACCTTGTCCGCTTCCGTGACCTCCTAGCCACGGTAACCCTACTAAATAACACGGGACAGAGGGGCAGCTCGGGACAGAGGGGCATCTCGGGACAGAGGGGCAGCTGCAGCTCGGGACAGAGGGGCAGCTCGGGACAGAGGGGCAGCTCGGGACAGAGGGGCTCTTCAGACTCCGGCAGCAGCGGCGGACAGGCGGGAGACCCCGGCAGCAGCGCCGGACAGGCGGGAGACCCCGGCAGCAGCGCCGGACAGGCGGGAGATCCCGGCAGCAGCACCGGACAGGCGGGAGACTCCAGCAGCAGCGCCGGACAGGCAGGAGAATCCGGCAGCACAGGAGAGGAGGAAGGCTCTGGCAGATCCTGGCTGACTGGCGGATCTGGAAGAATCTGGCTGATTGGCAGATCTGGAAGAGTCTGGCTGACTGACAGATCTGGAAGAGTCTGGCTGACTGACAGATCTGGAAGAGTCTGGCTGACTGGCAGATCTGGAAGAGTCTGGCTGACTGGCAGATCTGGAAGAGTCTAGCTGACTGGCGGATCTGGAAGAGTCTGGCTGACTGGCAGATCTTGAAGAGTCTGGTTGACTGGCAGATCTGGAAGAGTCTGGTTGACTGGCAGATCTGGAAGAGTCTGGTTGACTGGCAGCTCCTTGCAGACTGACAGCTCCTTGCAGACCCATGTCACACCCTGGCCTGACCAAATAAATGAAGATAAACATAATATATTTCGGCCAGGCGTGACAGTCACGTTCTAACCTTAGTTCCATAATTATGTCTTTGTGTTAGTTTGGTCAGTGCGTGAGTTGGGGTGGGTAGTCTATGTTCTTTTTTCTATGTAGTATTTATGTGTATGGCCTGGTCTGGTTCTCAATCAGAGGCAGGTGTCGTTTGTTGTCTCTGATTGAGAATCATACTTAGGCAGCCTGTTTTCCCTATTTTGGTTGTGGGTGTTTAATTTTCTGTTTAGTGTTTTCTGCAACTTACGGGACAGTTTCGTTTTTTCACGTTGTTGTTTTGTATTTCAGTGTTCAGTTATAAAAACATACTGCGCTTTGGTCCACACCTTCTCCCATCTACGAAAACCGTTACAATACACTTCAATATGATTGAAATAGGCCTATTGCCTTCTGTTTAAATTTTAATGCAGTCATCTCGGTTTTCATTTGAACATAATTTTATTTGTTGCTTGTTTCTATCAAATGCAAAGACATTTATAACTATGTATTTGTAGTCAACTTTGTTCTGAAGTAATCAGCATCACAGAGAGACTGATAAACCATGTGATTCTGTGTTTAGCAGAGATCTTCTGTGTATAAAGTGATGCGGGAGGGGGAATAAACATCTAACGATGCACTCAGCTGGTCTACGTTAATACCAATGGTTTTGGGCAACAGCTCAGAGATTTAACGATGCACTCAGCTGTTCTACGTTAATAACAATGGTTTTGGGAAACAGCTCAGAGATTTAACGATGCACTCAGCTGTTCTACGTTAATACCAATGGTTTTGGGAAACAGCTCAGAGATTTAACGATGCACTCAGTTGTTCCACGTTAATACCAATGATTTTGGGCAACAGCCCAGAGATTTAACGATGCACTCAGCTGTTCTACGTTAATATCAATGGTTTTGGGCAACAGCCCAGAGATTTAACGATGCACTCAGCTGTTCTAGGTAAATACCAATGATTATGGGCAACAGCTCGGCTCGGAGATTTAACGATGCACTCAGCTGTTCTACGTTAATACCAATGGTATTGGGAAACAGCTCAGAGATTTAACGATGCACTCAGCTGTTCTATATTAATACCAATGGTTTTGGGAAACAGCTCAGAGATTTAACGATGCACTCAGCTGTTCTACGTTAATACCAATGGTTTTTGTAACGGCGTTCTTCTTTAGTTGAAAGAGAGTCGGACCGAAATGCAGCGTGTAAGTTACTCATGTTTATTTAGTGAAGTCAAACGAACGAACTATACACGAATAACTAATAAATACAAAAATAACAAACAGAACGTGAAACCTATTACAGCCTGACTGGTGCACACTACACAGAGACAGGAACAATCACCCACGAAATGTAAAGCGAAACCAGGCTACCTAAATACGGTTCCCAACGAGAATCACCTGACTCTGATTGAGAACCGCCTCAGGCAGCCAACCTATTAAACACACACACACCCCTAATCAGCTACAATCCCAGACACTACAAACCCCAATACGAAAACACAATACATAATAACCCCATGTCACACCCTGGTCTGACTAACTAATAAACTAAAACACAAAATACTAAGACCAAGGCGTGACAGAACCCCCCCCCCCTAAGGTGCGGACTCCTGAACGCACCTCAAAACCATAGGGAGGGTCCGGGTGGGCGTCTGTCCATGGTGGCGGTTCCGGCTACGGACGTGGACCCCACTTCATAATTGTCATTGTTCCTCCCCTTCGCGTCCATGGATAATCCACCCTAACCGCCGACCATGGCCGAATAGTCCTCACCCAGTACCCTACATAATAGAGGAGCAGCTCGTGACTGAGGGGCAGCTCGGGACTGAGGCAGCTCGGGACTGAGGGACAGCTCGGGACTGAGGGACAGCTCGGGACTGAGGGGCAGCTCGGGACTGAGGGGCAGCTCGGGACTGAGATGAAGCCCAGTAGCGAGAAAAAGCCCAGTACCGAGATGAAGCCCAGTACCGAGATGAAGCCCAGCCAGGCAGTTGAATCTGGCAGATCCAGGCTGATTGGCGGATCCTGGCTGACTGGCGGATCCTGGCTGACTGGCGGATCCTGGCTGACTGGCGGATCCTGGCCGACTGGCGGATCCTGGCTGACTGGCGGATCTGGCAGATCCTGGCTGACTGGAGGATCCTGGCTGACTGGCGGATCTGGCAGATCCTGGCTGACTGGAGGATCCTGGCTGACTAGCAGATCTGGCAGATCCTGGCTGACTGGCGGATCCTGGCTGACTGGCGGATCTGGAAGATCTGGTTGATTGGCGGATCCTGGCTGACTAGCAGATCTGGAAGAGTCTGGTTGATTGGCAGATCTGGAAGAGTCTGGTTGACTGGCAGATCTGGAAGAGTCTGGCTGACTGGCAGATCTGGAAGAGTCTGGCTGACTGGCAGATCTGGAAGAGTCTGGTTGACTGGCAGATCTGGAAGAGTCTGGTTGACTGGCAGATCTGGAAGAGTCTGGTTGACTGGCAGATCTGGAAGAGTCTGGCTGACTGGCAGATCTGGAAGAGTCTGGCTGACTGGCAGATCTGGAAGAGTCTGTTGACTGGCAGATCTGGAAGAGTCTGGCTGACTGGAAGAGTCTGGCTGACTGGAAGAGTCTGGCTGACTGGCAGATCTGGAAGAGTCTGGCTGACTGGCAGATCTGGCTGCTCCATGCAGACTAGCTGCTCCATGCAGACTAGCAGCTCAGGCTGCTCTATGCAAACTGACAGCTCTGGCTGCTCAATGTAGACTGACAGCTTAGGCTGCTCTATACAGACAGGAGGCTCCGGCAGCGCTGTAGAGGAGGAAGGCTCTAGAACCGCTGAACAGGCGTGAGACTCCGACAGCGCAGGAGAGGGAGAAAGCGCTGGCTGTGCTGAACAGGCGAGGCGCACTGAAGGCCTGATGCGTGGTGCTGGCACTGGTGGTATTTGGCCGAGGACACGCACAGGAAACCTAGTGCGGGGAGCTGCTATTGGATGGCTGGGGTGTGGAGGTGGTTCTGGATAGACCGGACCGTGCAGGCGCACTGGAGCTCTTGAGCACCGAGCCTGCCCAACCTTACCTGGTTGAATACTCTCGGTTGCCCTGCCAGTGCTGTGAGGAGAAATAGCCTGCACTGGGCTATGTAGGTGAACCGGAGACACAGAGCGCAAGGCTGGTGCCATGTAAACCGGCCCAAGGTGACGCACTGGAGACCAGATGCGTAGAGCCGGCTTCATAGCATTAGGCTCGACGCGCAATCTAGCCCGGCCGATACGCAGAGCTGAAATATACCGCACCGGGCTATGCACCCGCACTGGGGACACCGTGAGCACCACTGCATAACACGGTGCCTGCCCGGTCTCTCTAGCCCTCCGGTACGCACAGGGAGATTGCGCAGGTCTCCTACCTGACGCAGCCATACTCCCTGATAGCCCCCCCCAAAAAAAATTTGGGGGCTGCTTTTCGGGCTTCCATCCACGTCGCCGTGCTGCCTCCTCATACATTTGCCTCTCCGCTTTAGCCGCTTCTAATTCCTCCTTGGGGCGGCGATATTCACCAGGCTGAGCCCAGGGTCCTTCTCCGTCCAGTTCCTCCTCCCATGTCCAATTCTCTAAATGGTGTAGCCTCTCCCACTGAAGCTGCTTCTGTTGTCTCTCGTGTAGCTCCTGTTTCAACTTCGCCTGCTGCACCTTTGGGCGGCTACACTCCTCTGGTTTAGCCCAGGGTCCTCTTCCGTCAAGGATTTCCTCCCATGTCCAGAAATCCTTAAAACGCGGCTCCTCTTTGCGCTGCTCCTGCCTGTTGACACGCTGCTCGGTCCGAGTGTGGTGGGTGATTCTGTAACGGCGTTCTTCTTTAGTTGAAATAGAGTCGGACCAAATGCAGCGTGTAAGTTACTCATGTTTATTTAGTGAAGACAAACGAACGAACTATACACGAATAACTAATAAATACAAAAATAACAAACAGAACGTGAAACCTATTACAGCCTGACTGGTGCACACTACACAGAGACAGGAACAATCACCCGCGAAATGTAAGCGAAACCAGGCTACCTAAATATGGTTCCCAACGAGAATCACCTGACTCTGATTGAGAACCGCCTCAGGCAGCCAACCTATTAAACACACACACACCCCTAATCAGCTACAATCCCAGACACTACAAACCCCAATACGAAAACACAATACATAATAACCCCATGTCACACCCTGGTCTGACTAACTAATAAACTAAAACACAAAATACTAAGACCAAGGCGTGAGAGTTTTGGGAAACAGCTCAGAGATTTAACGATGCACTCAGCTGTTCTACGTTAATAACAATGGTTTTGGGAAACAGCTCAGAGATTTAACGATGCACTCAGTTGTTCCACGTTAATACCAATGATTTTGGGCAACATCTCAGAGATTTAACAATGCACTCAGCTGTTCTACGTTAATACCAATGGTTTTGGGCAACAGCTCAGAGATTTAACGATGCACTCAGCTGTTCTACGTTAATACCAATGGTTTTGGGCAACATCTCAGAGATTTAATGATGCACTCAGCTGTTCTACATTAATACCAATGGTTTTGGGAAACAGCTCAGAGATTTAACGATGCACTCAGCTGTTCTACGTTAATACCAATGGTTTTGGGAAACAGCTCAGAGATTTAACGATGCACTCAGTTGTTCCACGTTAATACCAATGGTTTTGGGCAACAGCTCAGAGATTTAATGATGCACTCAGCTGTTCTACATTAATACCAATGGTTTTGGGAAACAGCTCAGAGATTTAACGATGCACTCAGCTGTTCTATATTAATACCAATCGTTTTGGGAAACAGCTCAGAGATTTAACGATGCACTCAGTTGTTCTACGTTAATGCCAATGATTTTTGGCAACAGCTCGGAGATTTAACGATGCACTCAGCTGTTCTACATTAATACCAAGGGTTTTGGGAAACAGCTCAGAGATTTAACGATGCACTCAGCTGTTCTACATTTATACCAATGGTTTTGGGAAACAGCTCAGAGATTTAACGATGCACTCAGCTCTTCTACGTTAATACCAATGGTTTTGGGAAACAGCTCAGAGATTTAACGATGCACTCAGTTGTTCAATGTTAATACCAATGATTTTGGGCAACAGCTCAGAGATTTAACGATGCACTCAGCTGTTCTACGTTAATAACAATGGTTTTGGGAAACAGCTCAGAGATTTAATGATGCACTCAGCTGTTCTACGTTAATACCAATGGTTTTGGGAAACAGCTCAGAGATTTAACGATGCACTCAGCTGTTCTACGTTAATACCAATGGTTTTGGGCAACATCTCAGAGATTTAATGATGCACTCAGCTGTTCTACATTAATACCAATGGTTTTGGGAAACAGCTCAGAGATTTAACGATGCACTCAGCTGTTCTACGTTAATACCAATGGTTTTGGGAAACAGCTCAGAGATTTAACGATGCACTCAGTTGTTCCACGTTAATACCAATGATTTTGGGCAACAGCTCAGAGATTTAACGATGCACTCAGCTGTTCTACATTAATACCAATGGTTTTGGGAAACAGCTCAGAGATTTAACGATGCACTCAGCTGTTCTACATTAATACCAATTGTTTGGGGAAACAGCTCAGAGATTTAACGATGCACTCAGCTGTTCTACGTTAATACCAATGGTTTTGGGAAACAGCTCAGAGATTTAACGATGCACTCAGTTGTTCAACGTTAATACCAATGATTTTGGGCAACAGCTCAGAGATTTAACGATGCACTCAGTTGTTCTACGTTAATTCCAATGATTTTGGGCTACACCTCAGAGATTTAACGATGCACTAAGCTGTTCTACATTAATACCAATGGTTTTGGGAAACAGCTCAGAGATTTCACGATGCTCCAACGAAGGTTTTAATGATGAACATAGCTTTAAGATGGTTTTGGGAAACAGCTCAGAGATTTAACGATGCTTCTACGAAGGTTTTAATGATGAACATAGCTTTAAGATGGTTTTGGGAAACAGCTCAGAGATTTAACGATGCACTCAGCTGTTCTACGCTAATACCAATGTTTTTTTGGCAACAGCTCAGAGATTTAACGATGCACACAGCTGTTCTACATTAATACCAATGGTTTTGGGAAACAGCTTAGAGATTTAACGATGCACTCAGCTGTTCTACATTAATACCAATGGATTTGTGAAACAGCTCAGAGATTTAACGATGCACTCAGCTGTTCTGCGTTAATAGCAATGGTTTCGGGAAACAGCTCAGAGATTTAACGATGCACTCAGCTGTTCTACATTTATACCAATGATTTTGGGGAACAGCTCAGAGATTTAACGATGCACTCAGCTGTTCTACGTTAATACCAATGGTTTTGGGAAACAGCTCAGAGATTTAACGATGCACTCAGCTGTTCTACGTTAATACCAATGGTTTTGGGAAACAGCTCAGAGATTTAACGATGCACTCAGCTGTTCTACCTTAATACCAATGGTTTTGGGAAACAGCTCAGAGATTTAACGATGCACTCAGCTGTTATACGTTAATACCAATGGTTTTGGGAAACAGCTCAGAGATTTAACGATGCACTCAGCTGTTCTACGTTAATACCAATGGTTCTGGGCAACAGCTCGGAGATTTAACGATGCACTCAGCTATTCTACATTAATACCAATGGTTTTGGGAAACATCTCAGAGATTTAACGATGCACTCAGCTGTTCTACGTTAATACCAATGGTTTTGGGAAACAGCTCAGAGATTTAACGATGCACTCAGCTGTTCTACGTTAATACCAATGGTTTTGGGAACCAGCTCAGAGATTTCACGATGCTCCTACGAAGGTTTTAATGATGAACATAGCTTTAAGAAGGTTTTGGGAAACAGCTCAGAGATTTAACGATGCTCCTACGAAGGTTTTAATGATGAACATAGCTTTAAGATGGTTTTGGGAAACAGCTCAGAGATTTAACGATGCACTCAGCTGTTCTACGTTAATACCAATGGTTTTGGGAAACAGCTCAGAGATTTAACGATGCACTCAGCTGTTCTACGTTAATACCAATGGTTTTGGGCAACAGCACAGAGATTTAACAATGCACTCAGCTGTTCTACGTTAATACCAATGGTTTTGGGAAACAGCTCAGAGATTTAACGATGCACTCAGCTGTTCTACATTAACACCAATGATTTTGGGGAAGAGCTCCGAGATTTAACGATGCACTCAGCTGTTCTAACGTTAATACCAATGCTTTTGAGAAACAGCTCAGAGATTTAACGATGCATTCAGCTGTTCAACGTTAATACCAATGGTTTTGGAAACAGCTCAGAGATTTAACAATGCACTCAGCTGTTCTACGTTAATACCAATGGTTTTGGGCAACAGCACAGAGATTTAACGATGCACTCAGCTGTTCTACGTTAATACCAATGGTTTTGGGAAACAGCTCAGAGATTTAACGATGCACTCAGTTGTTCAACGTTAATACCAATGATTTTGGGCAACAGCTCAGAGATTTAACGATGCACTCAGTTGTTCTACGTTAATTCCAATGATTTTGGGCTACACCTCAGAGATTTAACGATACACTCAGCTGTTCTACATTAATACCAATGGTTTTGGGAAACAGCTCAGAGATTTCACGATGTTCCAACGAAGGTTGTAATGATGAACATAGCTTTAAGATGGTTTTGGGAAACAGCTCAGAGATTTAACGATGCTCCTACGAAGGTTTTAATCATGAACATAGCTTTAAGATGGTTTTGGGAAACAGCTCAGAGATTTAACGATGCACTCAGCTGTTCTACGTTAATACCAATGATTTTGGGCAACAGCTCAGAGATTCAACGATGCACTCAGCTGTTCTACGTTAATACCAATGGTTCTGGGCAACAGCTCGGAGATTTAACGATGCACTCAGCTATTCTACATTAATACCAATGGTTTTGGGAAACAGCTCAGAGATTTAACGATGCACTCAGCTGTTCTACGTTAATACCAATGGTTTTGGGAAACAGCTCAGAGATTTAACGATGCACTCAGCTGTTCTACATTAACCTCTTGATGCTCTGGGGGCGCTATTTCATTTTTGGATGAAAAACGTTCCCGTTTTAAACAAGATATTTTGTCACAAAAAGATGCTCGACTATGCATATAATTGATAGCTTTCGAAAGAAAACACTCTGACGTGTCCAGAACTACCAAGATATTTTCTGTGCGTGCCCTAGAACGTGAGCTTCAGGCAAAAACAAGATGAGACGGCATCCAGGAAATGAGCAGGATTTTTGAGGCTCTGTTTTCCATTGTCTCCTTATATGGCTGTGAATGCGAGAGGAGTAAGTCTGCCCTTTCTGTCGTTTCCCCAAGGTGTCTGCAGCATTGTGACGTATTTGTAGGCATATCATTGGAAGATTGACCATAAGAGACCACATTTACCAGGTGTCCGCCCGGTGTCCTGCGCGAAATTGGTGCGCAAAAGTCAGCTGCAAGTATTTTTCCATGGAATTTAGAGAAGAATGCAAGCTTCCACGAACGATATATCAATGAAGAGATATGTGAAAAAACACCTTGAGGATTGATTCCAAACAACGTTTGCCATGTTTCGGTCGATATTATGGAGTTCATTCGGAAAAAGTTTGACGTTGTAGGTGACTGAATTTTCGGTTTGTTTCGGTAGCCAAATGCGATGTACAAAACGGAACGATTTCTCCTACACACAGATGCTTTCAGGAAAAACTGTGCATTTGGTATGTAACTGAGAGTCTCCTCATTGAAAACATCCGAAGCTCTTCAAAGGTAAATGATTTTATTTATTTGGTTGTCTGGTTTTTGTGAAAATGTTGTGTGCTAAATGCTACTCAAAATGCTAAGCTAGCTTAGCATACTCTTACACAAATTAGTCAATTTCTATGGTTTAAAAGCATTTTTGAAAATCTGAGATGACAGTGTTGTTAAGAAAAGGCTAAGCTTGAGAGCAGACGCATTATTTTCATTTTATTTGCGATTTTCAGAAATCGTTAATGTTTAATGATTTAACGATGCACTCAGCTGTTCTAGGTTAATACCAATGGTTTTGGGAAACAGCTCAGAGATTTAACGATGCACTCAGCTGTTCTAGGTTAATACAACAATGGTTTTGGGAAACAGCTCAGAGATTTAACGATGCACTCAGCTCTTCTACGTTAATACCAATGGTTTTGGGAAACAGCTCAGAGATTTAACGATGCACTCAGCTCTTCTACGTTAATACCAATGGTTTTGGGAAACAGCTCAGAGATTTAACGATGCACTCAGCTCTTCTACGTTAATACCAATGGTTTTGGGCAACAGCTCAGAGATTTAACGATGCACAGTTGTTCTACGTTAATTCCAACGATTTTGGGCTACACCTCAGAAATTTAACGATGCACTCAGCTGTTCTACGTTAATACCAATGGTTTTGGGAAACAGCTCAGAGATTTAACGATGCACTCAGCTGTTCTACGTTAATACCAATGGTTTTGGGAAACAGCTCAGAGATTTAACGATGCACTCAGCTGTTCTACGTTAATACCAATGGTTATGGGAAACAGCTCAGAGATTTAACGATGCATTCAGCTGTTCTACATTAATACCAATGGTTTTGGGAAACAGCTCAGAGATTTCACGATGCTCCTACGAAGGTTTTAATGATGAACATAGCTTTAAGATGGTTTTGGGAAACAGCTCAGAGATGTAACGATGCTCCTACGAAGGTTTTAATGATGAACATAGCTTTAAGATGGTTTTGGGAAACAGCTCAGAGATTTAACGATGCACTCAGCTGTTCTACGTTAATACCAATGGATTTGTGAAACAGCTCAGAGATTTAACGATGCACTCAGCTGTTCTACATTAATACCAATGATTTTGGGGAACAGCTCAGAGATTTAACAATGCACTCAGCTGTTCTACGTTAATACCAATGGTTTTGGGAAACAGCTCAGAGATTTAACGATGCCCTCAGCTGTTCTACATTAATACCAATGATTTTGGGGAACAGCTCAGAGATTTAACGATGCACTCAGCTGTTCTAGGTTAATACCAATGGTTTTGTGCAACAGCTCGGAGATTTAACGATGCACTCAGCTGTTCTACATTAATACCAATGGTTTTGGGAAACAGCTCAGAGATTTTACGATGCACTCAGTTGTTCAACGTTAATACCAATGATTTTGGGGAACAGTTCAGAGATTTAACGATGCACTCAGCTGTTCTACGTTAATACAATTGGTTTTGGGAAACAGCTCAGAGATTTAACGATGCTACTACAAAGGTTTTAATGATCAACATAGCTTTAAGATGGTTTTGGGAAACAGCTCAGAGATTTAACAATGCTCCTACGAAGGATTTAATGATGAACATAGCTTTAAGATTGTTTTGGGAAACAGCTCAGATATTTAACGAAGCTCCTACGAAGGTTTTTTATGATAAACATAGCTTTAAGATTGTTTTGGGAAACAACTCAGATATTTAACGATGCTCCTACGAAGGTTTTAATGATAAACATAGCTTTAAGATGGTTTTGGGAAAGCAGGTCCTGGACAAAAGCATCTGCTGAATTCAAAAGAAAATGTTTTACATACAGATCTCATGCTACTGTATTTAATCTTTTACGTTATTATTTTTTTAAATTGATGTCACAAATGTATCATTTGTACCTATCTCTATAAAATATTTAGTTATTTGTTACATTTGACTGTGTAAAACCTAGCAGTACTTCTCATTTCTCTGAGTGAGGCAGATATATAATTTTGCATGATTATTTGTCTCTCTGAAATAAAACCAACAAGTGATAAGTTTTCAACAAATACATGTCTGTCATTGAGCTACCCCATGCCATGATTAGATAGTGAAAAAACACACCAATCTCTTTCAAAATGTCTCTAAGAAATAAACGCTAATTTCCAAATGTTTCTGAAAATGGGTATATAGCGTGGAATGAAACTCTTCTTATGTTTCTCCATCTGAGCTCAGAGTAAATGAGAGATGTAATGTTTGTCTCTGTTGTGTTGAAGCCCAATCAAGCAGGAGAGACCACCCTCCCCCTGTTCCCAGCTTTGTGTCCATGAAGAGTGACTGGTCTATGAATCCTCCTCTAAACTTTAGAGAGGGAGACTTTTCTACTGAACAAATGTAAGAAGAACTCATGGGTCCTGGTCAGTGAGTTAAACAACACTGTCTCTAGTCATTTCTCCTCTCCCATTTATTGTTGTTGTTTTCATAATCCATAGGCTCATCCTTTGGTCCATTTTCATAGTCCTAAAACAATATTAAACAAACACAACATTCCCTCCCTGTGTGTGTGTGTGTGTGTGTGTGTGTGTGTGTGTGTGTGTGTGTGTGTGTGTGTGTGTGTGTGTGTGTGTGTGTGTGTGTGTGTGTGTGTGTGTGTGTGTGTGTGTGTGTGTGTGTGTGTGTGTGTGTGTGTGTGTGTGTGTGTGTGTGTGTGTGTGTTTACTCCCTGGATGAGGAGATGTAATCTCATGTTTTGTCCACAGAAACCAACAGGAGAGATCAGAGTCAGAGACTCTCAGTGGTCAGTCTTCCCAGAGTCATCAAACAGACCTGGCCTCCATATTCAGTGTATGTGGTCCTGTTATGTACATTTGTTTTTGTTTACCTCAGGTTAATCTGTCAATCATGCATTAACCTCTCTGGGGTAGGGGGCAGTATTTTCACATCTGGATGAATAGCGTTTCCATTTTAAAAGGCCTTCGCTTGAAAAAGCAGTTAATTTTTTTATGAGAAAGCATTTCTTCTCTTTCTAAACTTATTTACTTTATTTATCTCAGTTGCTTGAAGAGAATATTATGACATTTGTGAAGAATGAACTGAAGAGGTTCAAGAGGATTCTTAGTCCAAAACTCCCAGAATGCTTTGAGAGTCAGAAGCAGGATAAGGAAGTGGTGGATGCTGAAGATGAGAAGCAGGAGAGCAGTGCCAGAGAGGGGGCTCTGAAGATCACACTGCACGTCCTGAGGAAAATGAACCAGATGGAGCTTGCTGACACACTGGAGAAATGTAAGAGCTGTCTACCTCATGTTGAATGATGTTTTATAACATTTAAAAGCTGTAGCTAAAGTACAGCTAAAGTAGCTGTGTAACTCAATGATATTGTAGCAGCCTTAACACAACACCTAGTGACCTCATCAAGTAGCAGCAGGGATGTGTTGTGATTAATTTATATATATAGAGAGAGAACATTAATAATAGCATCAATAATACCAATAATAATATAATCAGTCACACCAGTCTGTAATGCATTATGAAAACATTTACACATTTATACTGTCAGTTAAGATAATACATTATTGTAATGTAAGAATGTATAACAGTCCTACAATACTGTAGGCATTAAAACAGACTAATATTAATATCCAATGTGTTATTTCTTCATTCAGATGAGCTTGCTCTGATTTGCCAAAGTGAACTCAAATCTAATCTAAAGAAGAAGTTTCAATGTGTATTTGAGGGGATCGCTAAACAAGGAAACCCAACACTTCTCAATAAGATCTACACAGAGATCTACATCACAGAGGGTGGAACAGGAGAGGTCAATAATGAACATGAGCTGAGACCGAATGAGACAACAACCAGGAAACAAGCAAGACCAGAGACTGCAATCAAATGTAATGACATCTTCAAACCCTTAGCTGGACAAGACAAACCTATCAGAACTGTGCTGACAAAGGGAGTCGCTGGCATTGGAAAAACAGTCTCTGTGCAGAAGTTCATTCTGGACTGGGCTGAAGGAAAAGCAAATCAGGATGTCCAATTTGTATTTTCATTCCCTTTCCGGGAGCTGAATTTAATGAAAGGGGATGAACACACTTTCATTGAACTTCTTAATCACTTCTCAATGGAAACCAAACAATCAAGAATCTCCAACTACGACAAGTACAAAGTTCTGTTCATCTTTGATGGTCTGGATGAGTGCCGACTGCCCCTAGACTTCCAGAAGAACAAGATTTGTTGTGACGTCACAGAGTCAACCTCAGTGGATGTTCTGCTGACAAATCTCATCAAGGGAAATCTGCTTCCCTCTGCTCTCCTCTGGATAACTACCCGACCTGCAGCAGCCAATAAGATCCCTTCAGGGTGTGTTCACCAGGTGACAGAGGTACGAGGGTTCAATGACCAACAGAAGGAGGAGTACTTCAGGAAGAGATTCAGTGATGAGGACCTGGCCAACAGAATCATCTCACACATAAAGACATCAAGGAGCCTCCACATCATGTGCCACATTCCAGTCTTCTGTTGGATTTCTGCAACAGTCCTTGAACACATGCTGAAACATAAGAGAGAAGAGATGCCCAAGACTCTGACTGACATGTACACACACCTTGTGGTGTTTCATACCAAACAGAAGAATGAAAAGTATCTTGGGAAAGAAGAGACAGGTCCACACTGGAATAAAGAGAGCATTCTGTCACTGGGAAAACTGGCTTTTCAACAGCTTGTGAAGGGCAATCTGATTTTCTATGAAAAAGACCTGAAAGAGGCTGGCATTGATGTCAATGAAGCCTCAGTGTACTCAGGATTGTGCACACAGCTCTTTAAAGAGGAATGTGGGCTGTACCACGACAAGGTGTACTGCTTTGTTCATCTGAGCATTCAGGAGTTTCTGGCTGCTGTATATGTGTTCCTCTCATTCATCAACAACAATGAGAATGTAATGGACAAACTACAAACCAAGTCCAGTATCTTTTCTTTGCTGTTCAGAGGCAAGCATAAAGTTACTGTCTACAAGAGTGCTGTGGATAAAGCCTTACAAAGTGAGACGGGGAAACCTGGACCTTTTCCTCCGCTTCCTGCTGGGCCTCTCACTGGAGTCCAATCAGAAGCACTTACGAGGTCTACTGACAAAGACAAGAAGCAGCTCACAGAGCCATGAAGAAACAGTCAAGTACATCAAGAAGAAAATCAGGGAGAATCCCTCTCCAGAGAGGAGCATCAATCTGTTCCACTGTCTGAATGAACTGAATGACCATTCTCTAGTGGAGGAGATTCAAAGCTACCTGAGATCAGGAAGTCACTCAGAAGACAAACTGTCACCTGCACAGTGGTCAGCTCTGGTCTTTGTGTTGCTGACTTCAGAAAAGGAGCTGGATGTGCTTGACCTGAAGAAATACTCCAGATCAGAGGAAGGTCTTCTGAGGCTGCTGCCAGTGGTCAAAGCCTCCAGAGCTGTTCTGTGAGTAAATAAAATTACATTTAAGAACTAATCATCAGGAACAAATATTCAGTTTAGAGAAAAATATGTATTATAATATGTATATAATAGTATATTGAAAAACATGTTGAACACTTTAATTGATGTTCACATTAGTGTAGCTATATGACCATACAATTATAGGAAATCTAAGATTAATCTATATGTTATTTGAGAGAATAAACCAAATGCATCTGCCATTGTCCTTCTACACTACTGGTGTTAAATTAACAGTGTTATTGTGAAGTCATGATGATCTCTTTGTCAGGCTGTCAGACTGTGGAGTCACAGAGGAAGGATGTGCTTCTCTGGTCTCAGCTCTGGAGTCAAACCCCTCACACCTGAGAGAGCTGGACCTGAGTAACAATGACCTGAAGGATTCAGGAGTGGAGCTGCTCTCTGCTGGACTGGGAATCCCCACTGTAAACTGGAGACTCTGAGGTCAGTATTCCTGTAGTTGGTCAACAAGTGATAACTGTTCACCAGATCCACATGTGTTTACCAGACACACATAGTCCACACCATATGTGTTTGGACAGTGAAGCTTACAGTGACAGGAGGTGACAGTATATAATGTCAACTTTTATTTGAGGGTATTTTAATATATATCTGTTTCACCATTTAGATATGAAAGCACTTTATGTATTCTGTTTGAAAAAGTGTTAAGTATATACAGTATTAGGACAAATTTATTTAGTCAAATGTTTGGTGTTTGGTCCAATATTCGTTGCCTGCAGTGATTACATCAAGCTTGTGATTCTACAAACTTGTTGAAATAATTTGCAGTTTGTCTTGGATGTGTTTTAGATGATTTCCTAATAGAAACTGAATGGTGAATAATGTCCTGTAATTTTGGAGTCACTTCACTTGTATTGTCAGTAAGAATAGAAGATGTTTCTGAACACTTCTACATTCATGTGGATGCTACTATGATGATGAATAATCATGAATGAGTCATGAATGATGATGATTGAGAAAGTTACATAACACCACAAACAAAGTGTTTTCTTCAATACATTCAGACTTAAACATTTTCACACAAGCACTAATTTTTAACCGTTCTCAGAGTTTGCGTCTCCTCCTAAATATCTGTATGAACATTGTTCTTTAATGCTCGGCAGGACACTAGTGATACGAGCCATAAGCTTTTATGTCTCCCGTAAGGTGACCTGACCTCAACCCCTCCATCACTAATCCATGGCTCTCTTCTCTTATCAATACCTGCCACATGTAATCACGTCCCTGCACCAACACATTCCAAGCCTAGGG